>NC_135990.1:12688722-12886222 GCF_053455715.1 Rhinoraja longicauda
GAGTCCCAGCTGCAGGTTGCAAATTCAACCCACCGATCGGCCGTGGAAGTCCCGATGAGGTCGAGATTGGCTGCCTTGCCCAGCCTAGGCGCCACATTTTCGGGGAGACTTCCAGGGCGCGGGGGATTTCTCGCGGAACCCCTGGCGACCTCTAGCGGGTCAGTGGAGCCGAGACAGCATCTCTACCAGCTGCACCACTGATCAGAAAAAGGACACAGAGTGCTGGAGTAACTCAGTGGGATTTCGATCATCAACGATGAGGGAATGCTAATACATTTCCAAGTCAATGCAGTGTGAAATAGGAAGGAAAGCTGCAGAGGGCATTGCCTCATGTGTGGGAAGGAACTGCAGATGCTGGTTTGAACCGAAGATAGACACAAAGAGCTGGAGTAATGCTCGACCTATTCCTTTTCTCCAGAGATGCTGTCTGTCCCTCTGAGTTACTCCAGCTCTTTGGGGGCATGGCCACCTTTGTCCTTAATGCTGGTATGTGTCTCGAGTACAGGAAATGTTATGGAAGGCAATGGGGGAAAATAAAAATTAAACTTATTTGGCTTTTTTCACGCTCCCTCAGCTCTCACTCGACAAGATTTTAAAAAACACTAGAATTAAAATATCGTGTTACCTGTGAGCAAGTGAAAACGAAGTTTGGGTTTTTCTCCATTAAGCGCAGCACAGACACCCAGCTCCGAGCACACTTTCGGATGGTCTCTTCATACGGCCACAACCACGCTGGTCAATGGGAGAAAGACTTGGATAAATGAGATGCAATCATGCAGGAAACCGACCGACCGACCGACCCACCCACCGACCGACCCACCGACCGACCGACCCACCCACCGACCGACCCACCGACCGACCGACCGACCCACCCACCGACCGACCGACCGACCCACCCACCCACCGACCGACCCACCGACCGACCGACCGACCCACCCACCGACCGACCCACCGACCGACCCACCCACCCACCCACCGACCGACCGACCGACCCACCCACCCACCCACCCACCGACCGACCGACCCACCCACCCACCCACCCACCCACCCACCCACCCACCCACCCACCCACCCACCCACCCGACCGACCGACCGACCGACCTCTCCCAGCAATTGGCTGAAACTGCTCCACACAAAATATAAAACATAGAACAGCACAGCGCCAGAACCTTCCACCCACCATGTCCACACCAGCCAATGCCACCACCAATGCCGTGGAACAGCACAGACCCTTCGGCCCAATATATACATGCACCAATGCTATCAAACAGACCACAGCACTGGCCCTTCGGCCCACAATGTCCATGCACCACTGCCATTGAACAGAAGGGCACAGCACTGGGCCTTCCACCCACCATGTCCACACCAGCCAATGCAACCACCAATGCCGTAGAACAGCACAGACGCTTCGGCCCACTATGTCCATACTAACCACTGCCACCACCAATGCCGTAGAACAGCACTGGCCCTTCGGCCTACAATGTCCATGCAACAATGCTATCAAACAGACCACAGCACTGGCCCTTCGGCCCACAATGTCCGATCCCAACATCTGATCTCATCTGCCTGCACGCGATCCCTCTCACCACAATGCCATGTGGTCTGGTTTTTGTCGTGTCCACTTTTTGAAAAAGGTTCTGTCCACTGAGCTCCAACTATTTGTCTTGGTTCTATGCGCATCACACAGATACTAATCTGCACTGAAGTTTCAACTTGACCTCTCTCTGCCTCAATGGGGGTTTCCCACAGGGGAAACACCTTCCCTCCGTCAATCATCCAAAACACTGGTCAGACAACATCAGCGGAAAGCAAAACAGAGTTAACGTTGAACCTACGTGTAGGAAGCAACTGCAGCTGCTGGTTTAAACCGGAGGTGGACACAAGCATCTCTGGAGAAAAGGAATAGGTGCCATTTCGGGACAAGACTCTCTCTCCAGAGATGCTGTCTGACCGTTGAGCTATTGCAGCTTTATGTGCCCATTAAGGTTGAACCCAACTGGTTTTCTCCATATCCTAGTTCTAAATCTAGCTCTCTTGAAAACATCCAGTGAATTGGCCTCCACTTCCTTCTGTGGCAGAGAATTCCACAGATTCACAACTCTCTGGATGAAGAGGTTTTTCCTCATCTCAGTCCTAAATGGCCTGCCACTTATTCTTAAACTGTGACCCCTTGTTCTGGACTCCCCCAACATCTGGGATATTTTTCCTGCGTCTAGCCTGTCCAATCCTTTAAGAATTTTAGATGTTTCGATAAGATCCCCTTTCATCCTATTTTTTCATCATATGTCAGTCCCGCCATCCCGGGAATTAACCTGGTGAACCTACGCTGCACGCCCTCAATAGCAAGAATGTCCTTCCTCAAATTAGGAGACCAAAATTGCACACAATACTCCAGGTGCGGTCTCACCAGAGCCCTGTACAACTGCAGTAAGACCTCCTTGCTCCTAAACTCAAATCCTCTCGCAATGAAGGCCAACATGCCATTAGCTTTCTTCACTGCCTGCTGTACCTGCATGCTTACTTTCAGTGACTGATGTGCAAGCACACCCAGGTCTCGTTTGCACCTCCCCTTTTCCTAATCTGACACCATTCAGATAAAAATCTGCCTTCCTGTTCTTGCCACCAAAGTGGATAACCTTTATCCACATTACACTGCATCTGCCATGCATCTGCCCACTCACCCAACCAATCCAAGTCACCTTGCACCCTCATAGCATCCTCCTCGCAGCTCACACTGCCACCCAGCTTTGCGTCATCCGCAAATTTGGAGATGTCACATATAATTCCCTCGTCTAAATCGTTAATGTATATTGTAAATAACTGGGGTCCCAGCACCGAGCCTTGCGGTACCCCACAGTCACTGCCTGCCATTCTGAAAGGGACCCATTAGTTCCCACTCTTTGCTTCCTGCCTGCCAACCAGTTCTCTATCCATGTCAATACCCTACCCCCAATACCATGTGCTCTAATTTTGCACACTAATCTCTTGTGTGGGACCTTGTCAAAGGCTTTTTGAAAGTCCAGATACACCACATCCACTGGCTCTCCCTTCTCCATTCTACTTGTTACATCCTCAAAAAATTCCAGAAGATTAGTCAAGCATGATTTCCCCTTCATAAATCCATGCTGACTTTGACCGATCCCATCACTGTTTTCCAAATGCGCTGCTATAACATCTTTAATAATCGACTCCAGCATCTTCCCCACTACCGATGTAAAGCTAACTGGTCTATAATTCCCCGTTTTCTCTCTCCCTCTTTTCTTAAAAAGTGGGGTTACATTAGCTACCCTCCAGTCCACAGGAACTGATCCAGAGTCGAGACAACATTGGAAAATGATCACCAATGCATCCACGATTTCTAGGGCCACCTCCTTGAGTACTCTGGGATGCAGACCATCAGGCCCTGGGGATTTATCTGCCTTCAGTCCCAACAGTTTACCTAACACCATTTCCTGACTAATGTGGATTCCCTTCAGTTTCTCCCTTCCACTAGATCATCGGTCCCCTAGTATTTCCGGGAGATTGTTTGTGTCTTCCTTAGTGAAGACAGAACCAAAGTACTTGTTTAACTGTTCTGCCATTTCCTTGTTTCCCATTATAAATTCACCTGTCTCTGATTGTAAGGGACAATACATTTATCTTCACAAATCTTTTCCTTTTTACATATCTAAAGAAGCTTTTACAGTCAGTTTTTATATTCCCGCAAGCTTTCTTTCAATCTCTTTTTCCCCCTCTTAATTAACCCTTTTGTCCTCCTCTGTTGAGTTCTAAATTTCTCCCAGTCCTCTGGTTTGCTGCATCATTTGGCCAATCTATGCCTCTTGGATTTAACACCATCCTTGACTTCCCTCGTCAGCCACGGTTGAGCCACCTTCCCAGTTTTATTTTTTCGCCAGACAGGGATAAACAATTCTTGGAGTTCATCCATGCGGTCTTTGAATCTTCACCATTGCATCTCCACCGTTAACCCTTTAAGCATCATTTGCCAGTCTATCCTAGCCAATTCCCGTCTCATACCTTCAAAGTCTCCTTTATTCAAGTTCAGGACCCTAGACTCTGAATTAACCCTGTCACTTGCAGAGTTCTACCATATTATGGTCACTGTTGCCCAAGGGGCTTTGCACAACAAGATCGCTAACTAATCCAACCTCATTACACAATACCCAGTCTGGGATGGCCTGTCCTCTAGTCGGTTCTTCTACATATTGATTTAAAGAAATATCCCGTATACATTCCAGGAACTCCTCTTCCTCAGCGCTGCTACCAATTTGGTTGGCCCAAGCTATATGTAGATTAAAGTCACCCATGATAATTCTCTTTTCACAGAGACTTTTATACGCAATGCCCCGACCTATGAAAGCAAGCAAACAGTATGCCATCTTTGCCACTCTATCTACTTGTGTTGCTACTTTCATGGAGTTACGGATTTGGACCACAAGGTCACCTCTGACAGTTTAGTTTAGAGATACAGCGCGGAAACAGGCCCTTCGGCCCATCGAGTCCGCACCGACCAGCGATCCCCGCACACTAACACTATTAGGAGAAGGGGAGATGCAACGAGACCTGGGTGTCGTGGTACACCAGTCATTGAAAGTAGGCATGCAGGTGCAGCAGGCAGTGAAGAAAGCGAATGGTATGTTGGCATTCATAGCGAGGGGATTTGAGTATAGGAGCAGGGAGGTTCTGCTGCAGTTGTACAGGGCATTGGTGAGACCACACCTGGAGTATTGCGTACAGTTTTGGTCTCCTAATCTGAGGAAAGGCATTCTTGCCATAGAGGGAGTACAGAGAAGGTTCACTAGATTGATTTCTGGGATGGCAGGACTTTCATATGAAGAAAGACTGGATAGACTCAGCTTGTACTCGCTGGAATTTAGAAGATTGAGGGGGGATCTTATAGAAACTTACAAAATTCTTAAGGGGTTGGACAGGCTAGATGCAGGAAGATTGTTCCCGATGTTGGGGAAGTCCAGAACAAGGGGTCACAGTTTAAGGATAAGGGGGAAGTCTTTTAGGACCGAGATGAGAAAGTTTTTTTTCACACAGTGTGGTGAATCTGTGGAATTCTCTGCCACAGAAGGTAGTTGAGGCCAGTTCATTGGCTATATTTAAGAGGGAGTTGGATGTGGCCCTTGTGGCTAAAGGGATCAGGGGGTATGGAGAGAAGGCAGGTACGGGATACTGAGTTGGATGATCAGCCATGATCATATTGAATGGCGGTGCAGGCTCGAAGGGCCGAATGGCCTACTGCACCTATTTTCTATGTTTCTATCCTACACACACTAGGAATAATATTTTACATTTTTACCAAGCCAATTAACCTACAAACCTGTACGTCTTTGGAGTGTGAGAGGAAACCGAAGATCTCGGAGACAACCCATGCAGTTAACGTACAAACTCCGTACAGTCTCTGGCGCCACAAGTGTAAATAATTGTACCTAAGCCAAATGCATGTAAATCTCTTCTGACCTGAGTCGATATGGCAATGTCCCATCGCGTGCACCACATGTTGGCTCTCCCCATTCTTTTGCTGAAGAAAAGCGCTGGCTAAGCTGCGAGCTTCTGCAAAGGTGGCTGGGTCAGTCACATCACAGGCATTTACCATCTTATTCGCCGTGTACAGTGCCTGGTAGCTGCGCTGGTTCTCACTGCCGACGTACTGGGCCGGAGGGAAAGCACAGGTGAGCGAGGAGATATTAATACCAAAACTATCATTCCATCAATCAGGAGTACTCGCTTAGTTTATAGTTTAGAGACACGGCACGGAAACAGGCCCTTCGGCCCACCGAGTCTGCTCTGACCCCAGCGATCCCCGCACATTAACACTATCTTACACATACTAGGGACGATTTACACTTACACTAAGCCAATTAACCTACAAACCTGCACGTCTTTGGAGTGTGGGAGGAAACCGATCTCGGAAATAACCCACGCGGTCACGGGGAGAACGCACAAACTCCGTACAGACGGTGCCCGTGGTCAGGATCGAACCTGAGTCTCCGGCGCTGTAAACGCAAGTATTAAGGCAGCAACTCGTCACCTCAATGTTCAACCAGATGGAATTTTACACAAAGTCTTACTGAAAGTAATTATTTCCTTTTTTTCCTAATAGAAAGTCATTCATTCCCTTTCTAGGACTCATTCAAATACCTTGAGCAGATGGAATGCAAAAGCAAGCAGTGTAAATGTGGTGAGACATCAGCTCATGACAAAAGATACAACTAGACTTGGCATTTTTCTTCCCGATTCCACCACTTGAGGGTATCCTGCGTGTGTGAAAGGCACTACTGTACATACATGCATGACTATTTTATATATTGTTATATAATATTCCATGTCCCAATGTGCTCTTCAAACAAAAATATACCTTTTGTGAAGCAATTTCAAATCCTACAGGAGTGAGGGAAGTAATCAGATAATCTAACGCTTACCTGATGTAGTCAATCTGGAAAGAGTGCAGAGAATAGACACAAAAGGCTGGAGTCACTCAGCACTTCTGGGGCAGGGATGGATGACGTTTTGGGTCGAGATCTTTCTTCAGAAGGAGGATCTGAAGAAGGGTCTCGACACGAAACGACACCCATTCCTTCCCTCCAGAGATGCTGCCTGTCCCGCTGAGTTACTCCAGCTTTTTGTGTCTATTTTCGATTTAAACCGGCATCTGCAGCTCCTTTCTACACAAGAGTGCAGAGAAGATTCACGAGGACGTTGCCAGGGCTCGAGGGCCTGAACAAAAGGGGGAGGTTGAATAGGCTAGGACTCTATTCCCTGGAGTGCAGGAGGATGAGGGGTGATCTTATAGAGGTGTATAAAATCATGAGGAATAGATCGGGTCGACAAAGCTGCCTGACCCATTGAGTTACTCCAGCATTTTGTGTCTATCTTCAGTGTAAACCAGCATCTGAAGTCCCTCCCTACACTATACATTTTCAGAAGTCCAGTATTGAAGGCAAGGCTTCTTACTACAACTACTTACTTTTAGCAAGTATTGTTGCTGCCTTTACTAAACATTTGGAAAAAAGTAGTCAGAGCAATCAAAGGGCGGCATGGTGGCGCAGCGGTAGAGTTGCTGCCTTACAGCGAATGCAGCGCCGGAGACCCAGGTTCTCCCCGTGACCTGCGTGGGTTTTCTCCGAGATCTTCGGTTTCCTCCCACACTCCAAAGGCGTACAGGTTTGAAGGTTGTGTAGGAAAATAACTGCAGATTCTGGTACAAATCGAAGGTATCACAAAAAGCTGGAATAACTCAGCGGGACAGGCAGCATCTCAGGAGAGAAGGAATGGGTGACGTTTCGGGACGAGACCCTTCTTCGGACTGATGTCAGGGGGGGGGCGGGACAAAGAAAAGATGTAGTTGGAGACAGGAAGACAGTGGGAGAACTGGGAAGGGGGAGGGGATGGAGAGAGGGGGAAAGAAAGGGCTACTTGAAGTTAGAGAAGTCAATGTTCATACCGCTGGGGTGTAAGCTGCCCAAACGAAATATGAGGTGCTGTTCCTCGAATTTGCGGTGGGCCTCACTATGACAATGGAGGAGGCCCATGACAGAAAGGTCAGACTGGGAGTGGGAGGGGGTGTTGAAGTGCTGAGCCACCGGGAGATCAGGTTGGTTAAGGCGGACTGAGCGAAGGAAAGGGATTGCTGGTTGGCGCGGACCCAGTGGGCTGAAGGGCCTGTTTCCGTGCTGTATCTCTAAGCTAAATCTAAACTAACTAAACAGTCCATACCTTTGCCATATCTAGGATGATTTGGAAGTCGGTCAGCAGTTCATGAACATCTCTGTTGAAGACCACCAGTTCAGCCTTGTGGAGAGTGAACTTCAGGTGTGGGTCAGGGGGTGCGATCATAGAGCCCTGGCCTGCTCCGAACAAGCCATTGCATGCCAGCTCCACGTACAGCTCCACACTGCAGAGAGTAAAAAACAAACACTCTGGACTTTACAGATACAGCGCGGAAAAGGCCCCGTCCGCCCACCGAGGCCACGCCAACCAGTGATCACCCCGTAAACTAATAATATCCTACACACTAGCTACCATTTACACTTTTGTTACCAAAGCAGATTAACCCACAAACCTTTATGTTTTAGTTTTTTTTAGTTTTCGAAATACAGCGCGAATCAGGCCCTTTCGGCCCACCGGGTCCGCGCCGACCAGTGATCCCCGCACGTTAACACGATCCTACACCCACTAGGGACAATTTTTTTACATTTACCAAGCCAATTAACCTACAAACATGTACGTCTTTGGAGCGTGGGAGGAAACCGAAGATCTCGGAGAAAACCCTCACGGGTCACGGGGAGAACGTACAAACTCCGTACAGACGGCACCCGTAGTCAAGTCAAGTCAAGTTTATTTGTCACACACACATAAATGTGCAGTGAAATGAAAGATTACCCAGAGTCCAACAACAAGAACAATAAAAGCAATAAAAGAGCAATAAAAATAAGCAATAACACACACAATCAAACAAAAAGAAACAGAAAGAAACATCCATCACAGTGAGTCTCCTCCAGTCCCCTCCTCACTGTGATGGAAGGCCAGAATGTCTTTTCTCTTCCCCTGCCGTCTTCTCCCGCGGTCAGGCTGTTGTAGTTACCACGTCCCAGGCCGCGCCGGACGGTGAAAGGAACCCGGGTCTCCGGCGCTGCATTCGCTGTAAGGTAGCAACTCTACCGCTGCGCCACCCCATGTCTTTGGAGTACGGGCGGAAACCAGAGCACCTGGCAAAAATCCACGCAGTCACAGGGAGAACGGCAATGTTCTGTACAGACAGCACCCGTAGTCACGATGGAATCTGAGTCTCTGGCACTGTAAGGCAACAACTCTACCGCTGCGCCATGGTGCCACAACCAGTAGGTTTAGCAACTATCCCAGCAAATTCAGGTAACAATGACAACTGCAGTAACTGGATACCTAGAATCTGGCAGCTAGATGTAATTGAAGACCCATTTTCACCATATTTCATCTCACAACTGACCTTGGGAGAAAGGTACAGGAACAAAGAACCAGGGGTTCTTGTCAACCTCTTGCCATCAACCATCAGGCTCTTGAACACTGCACAACCCGACCTCAGCAACCCCAGGTGTCAGGGGTTATGGGGAGAAGGCAGTAAAATGGAGGTAAGAGGGAAAGATAGATCAGCCACGATTGAATGGTGGAGTAGACTTGATGGACTGAATAGCCTAATTCTGCTCCTATCATTTAGGAGCATCTTGATCTGAAACATCACCCATTCCTTCTCTCCTGAGATGCTGCCTGACCTGCTGTTACTACGTTCTACCTTCAACTTATGAGCAACGATCTGCATAGACTTTGTTAAGGTTGCACTATGTACTTCACACTCTTATGCTTTAGTTTAGATATACAACATGGAAACAGGCCCTTCGACCCAACGAGTCCACGCCGACCATCGATCACCCCGTGTTATCCTACTTTCTCATCTACTCCCTACGCACTCAAGGCAATTTAGAGGCCCATTAACGTACAAACCTGCACGTCTTTGGCATGTGCGAGGAAACCCGTGCGGTCACAGGGAGAACGTGCAAACTCCACACAGACATCACCAGAGGGCAGGATCGAACCCGGGTACCAGGTGCTGTGAGGCAGCCACTCTATCAGTTTATTACCTATAACTGATAATTGATTGTATTATTGATTATTGTATATTTATTGATTGTGTTGTTGCATTAATGTGCCTGTAAAGCTGCAGCAAGTAACGATCTCATTGTTCCGTTCCCGATGCATATGACAATTAAACGCTTGATAGAGTATATAGAAAAACTAGCATGTCCGTCTAGATCACCTATATTGCTAGTTAGACCACCTAATCAAAGGCTATGACCGAAATTCGAAGGTCAGCCTCCCAATACATCTCGCTCCAGCAACTTTCCATTTCCATGTAGACAACTAAGTCAAGATTGTCACAATAAATACAACTGTGCCAAGTTAAGGGAAAAAACTTCAAACATTAGAGGAGGCACAGTGGTAGAGTTGCTGCCTCGCAGCGCCAGAGACCCGGGTTTGATCCTGACTACGGGTGCTGCCTGTACGGAGTTTGTACGTTCTCCCCGTGACCTGCGTGTGTTTTCTCCGGGTGCTCCAGTTTCCTCCCACGCTCCAAAGTGAACAAATTTAAGCCTGCTACTGCATTCAACGATACCGACCAATATTAACGTGGGTTAAAAAGAACCTATAGGAACAGAGGGTGAAACTGTGGGGCTAAGACAGAATTATGTTTTTACAAATCAAACGAGAGAAAAGCAACAGCTCTATGGAAGAAACTCCAAAGACGTACAGGTATGTAGGTTAATTGACTGGGTAAATGTAAAAATTGTCCCCAATGTGTGTAGGATAGTGTTAATGTGCGGGAATCGCTGGGCGACGCGGACTCGGTGGGCCGAAGGGCCTGTTTCCACGCTGTATATCTAAATCTAAAAAAAAAATCTAAACTACTGCACATCCTGAAGTTGTCAATGCTACTCATTCAACAGAGTAACCTCAACCTTTTCCTAAAGGTGCACGAACACCAAGTCTCAAGAGAATCCTAAACCATATAAAGGTTTTGTGCGGCTGGGTAAGGTTGCTGACCTGTGAGGCTCTTCATCTGTTAGATTCTCTGTGAGAATGTAGCTCATCTTCTCCCCTTCTTTCGTGAGGCCCTGAGGATAAATTATTTGTTAAAAAAAATAAGATAATGCAAGAAACACTGACTCCCCTTCAATTAACATTTAGGCTTTGGCACAGATTAAACTACTAGAATTTCTTGTGTGACTTTCAGAAACATAGAAACATAGAAAATAGGTGCAGGAGTAGGCCATTCGGCCCTTCGAGCCTGCACCGCCATTCAATATGATCATGGCTGATCATCCAACTCAGTATCCCGTACCTGCCTTCTCTCCATACCCCCTGATCCCTTTAGCCACAAGTGCCACATCTAACTCCTTCTTAAATATAGCCAATGAACTGGCTTCAACTACCTTCTGTGGCAGAGAATTCCACAGATTCACCACTCTCTGTGTGAAAAAAAACTTTCTCATCTCGGTCCTAAAAGACTTCCCCCTTATCCTTAAACTGTGACCCCTTGTTCTGGACTTCCCCAACATCGGGAACAATCTTCCTGCATCTAGCCTGTCCAACCCCTTAAGAATTTTGTAAGTTTCTATAAGATCCCCCCCTCAATCTTCTAAATTCCAGCAAGTATAAGCCTACTGGATGAACAGTGCTTTGATTACTTGCCATCTACTTAATGCTATCTAGATTTTTTAAAAGATTTTTTAGATTTAGAGATACAGCGCAGAAACAGGCCCTTCGGCCCACGCCGCCCAGCGATCCCAGCACACTAACACTATCCTACACCCACTAGGGACAATTTTTTACATTTTCCCAGCCAATTAACCTACAAACCTGTACGTCTTTGGAGTGTGGGAGGAAACCGAAGATCTCGGAGAAAACCCACACAGGTCACGGGGAGAACGTACAAACTCCGTACAGACGGCGCCCGTACTCAGGATCGAACCCAAGTCTCCGGCGCTGCATTCGCTGTAAGGCAGCAACTCTACCGCTGCGCCCCTACTAACACAATCCCCTGCCCTTGTCGCCCTGCTAGTTTCACTGTTCGTATCCCCTCGTTATTACCTCCTCCACAGCCAACAATGGACCATTGTGGGCTCATTGACAATCAATGCCGGGTCTAATCTGTTCTGTACCTTTTCTTACCTCTAGTTTCCCTCTCCCCTGACTCCCAGTCTGAAGAAGGGTCTCGACCTGAAACGTCACCTATTGCTTTTCTCCCAAGATGCTGCCTGACCCGCAGAGTTACTTAAAGCTATTCCTACGTTAATGAACACGGTAGCGCAGCGGTACAGTTGCTGTCTCACAGCGCCGGAGTCCCGGGTTCGATCCTGACTACGGGTGCTGTCTGTACGGAGTTTGTACGTTCTCCCCATGACCTGCGTGGGTTTTCTCCGAGATTTTCGGTTTCCTCCCACACTCCAAAGACGTACAGGTTTGTAGGTTAATTGGCTTGGTGTAAAATGTAAAAATTGTCCCTAGTGTGTGTAGGATAGTGTTAATGTGCGGGGATCGCTGGGCGGCGCGGACCCGGTGGGCCGAAGGGCCTGTTTCTGCGCTAAATCTCTAAACTAAATTAACTTGTATTCACTTGTATAAAGCAAGGTACCAAAACAAAATTAAAGTGCTGGAGGAATTCAGTGGGATAGGCAGGAATTCTGGAAGACAAGATACTAAGTTTAATAACAGTAGAAACAAAGAACTGCAGATGCTGGTTTAATAAAAGAAAGACAAAAGGTGCTTGAGTAACTCAGCAGGCCAGGCAGCTTCCCTAGAGAACATGGATAGGTAATATTTCAGGTCGAGACCTTCTTCACACTGAAGAAGGATCCTGGCCAGAAATGTCACCCTCTAGCCTTAGAGGGAGTACAGAGAAGGTTCACCAGATTGATCCCTGGGATGGCAGGACTTTCATATGAAGAAAGACTGGATAGACTAGGTTTGTACTTGCTGGAATTTAGAAGACTGAGGGGGGATCTTATAGAAACATATAAAATTCTTAAGGGGTTGGAGAGGCTAGATGCGGGAAGATTGTTCCCGATGTTGTGGAAGTCCAGAACCAGGGGTCACAGCTTAAGGATAAGGGGGAAGTCTTTTAGGACCGAGATGCGAAAACATTTCTTCACACAGAGAGTGGTGAGTCTGTGGAATTCTCTGCCACAGAAGGTAGTTGAGGCCAGTTCATTGGCTATATTTAAGAGGGAGTTAGATGTGGCCCTTGTGGCTAAAGGGATCAGGGGGTATGGAGAGAAAGCAGGTACAGGTTACTGAGTTGGATGATCAGCAATGATCATATTGAATGGCGGTGCGTACAGGCTCGAAGGGCTGAATGGCATACTCCTGCACCTATTTTCTATGTTTCTATGTTTCCATGTTCTCCAGGGATGCTGCCTGGCCTGCTGTTACTCCAGCAATTTGTGTGTTGCCAAGCTTGATAACTTCCTTTGGCCACTATTTCAAAGAAAACACATAAATTGTGCAAAAAGAGTTACTACCACTTCCCTGAACCTGGACTGTATCCTTCCAAAACTTTCCTAACCATACACCAATCCAAATGTCTTTCAAATGTCATTATGGTGCCCACCTCTCTCACCTTCTGGCAACTTGTTCCACATCCTCATCACCTGCTGTGTGCAAAAGCTGCCCCTCAGATCCCTGCAAAATCTTTCCCCTCTCACCTCAAACCACTATCCTCCAGTGGACACAAAATGCTTCCTTTGTCCCGCCCCCCTGACATCAGTCTGAAGAAGGGTCTCGACCCGAAACGTCACCCATTCCTTCTCTCCCGAGATGCTGCCTGAACTGCTGAGTTACTCCAGCATTTCGTGAATAAATACCTTCGATTTGTACCAGCATCTGCAGTTATTTTCTTACAAATGCTGGAGTAACTCAGCGGGTCAGCCTGTCCCACTGAGTTACTCCAGCGTTTTGTGGCTATCTTTGGTTTGTGGCTATCTTTGGCACTGGAGGAGGCCCATGGCAGAAAGGTCAGACTGGGAGTGGGAGGGGGAGTTGAAGTGCTCGGCCACCGGGAGATCAGGTTGGTTAAGGCGGACTGAGCGGAGGTGTTGAGCGAAACCTTCCTAAAGCAGGATAACCAGGGTAAAGGAGTTTTTGCATATGAAGGATTATGCTACAAACACAGGTGTATAACAGGGTGTAAATCTATCGTACCTGTACAGGTGAGCCGTTCCTCCACACCATCGCCTCCCCTTCGCTGTCCCACACAAAGTGCACCTCTTTGCCCTTCCATGCCTGCGGAACGCTGAAGGTCACCCTGAACCAGGAGGTCCACCATCTACAGTGGAAACAAAAGTCAATTTAACAAATTGTATACAATTAGAACAAACTTTTGAATTCATGGATAGACACAAAATAGTGGAGTAACTCAGCGGGACAGGCAGCATCTCGGGAGAGAAGGAATGGGTGACTTCATCCACTAACTTTCTTTCACGTTATACTTGTGAAACCATTTGGGCCAACTTGCTTCATTAAACATGCAGAAGATATACATTCCTCTCTGAAGAAGGGTCTCGACCCAAAACGTCGCCCATTCCTTCTCTCCTGAGATGCTGCCTGACCTGCTGAGTTACTCCAGCATTTTGTGAATAAATACCTTCGATTTGTACCAGCATCTGCAGTTATTTTCTTATATATATATATAAGAAATATATATATACATTCCTCTCGTTGGACAGAGTTCTGACTAAGCTCAACTCACAATTTAAGTTTTCCACAATGAAAAGGTAAAAAAGAAAAATAAATAATAAATATAGATAAAGACTTAGAACAGGCAACGAAAAGTAAAAAATAATCTGAGCACCTATTATTCTGATGAAGTTCCAATTGATACAAAAATGTTCATTAATGTCAAATACCTTAATGTTTGCAAATGAAATGCTTGAGATGTTCTGGAACGCTATAATTAGTAAAGGCGACAGGCCGTCCTAGGGTACACCTGCCTGACTTATGGACATATATATAAATATTAAATTCAAAATCCTGATCAAGATAATACGTTCGTCCTGATGAACAATTGAACTAGTTTCTTTTTTTTAAAAAACACAAAAGTGCTGGAGTAACTCAGCGGGTCAGGCAGCATTTTGGGAGGACAGGGATAGGTGATGTTCTCAGTCGGGACCCTTCTTCAGACATCCAGGACTCTCGGACACCTCCTCATCTCTACCCTGAGCGTGACCCCACACAGGCAAACAGCAGCCTACCATCTCACACACTGTTACCCATCTCATCACCTCTGGCGGTTTTCCCACCCCAACCTTCATAGTTCTCCGACGCTTTACGGCCCATTTCTATCTCCTTCCCAAAACCCACAAGCAGATCTGCCCTGACAAGCCTATTCTTTCTGCCCCACAGAACAATTCTCCAAATACCTCGATTGCTTCTTATCCGCCCCTTGTTCAGTCCCTTCCAACCTACATCCGAGACACTGCACACCCTCCAACACTTAGTGTGTGATTCAAACTAGTTTCCTCCCTCTCTTTACTTTTAGTCATCTTTCTTATCAGTCTCATGATGGCATTCATTACAATATTGTGAAGATATGATCACCAGAGTTACCTTTGTGTATTTTTTACACTTATGGACAAAACTGACTTAAAGACGTTGATAAAAACTTAGCCCGTTACCAGAAACAGCCTGAAAATGAATTTCGGTTGACAATAGACAATAGGTGCAGGAGGAGGCCATTCGGCCCTTCGAGCCAGCACCGCCATTCAATGTGATCATGGCTGATCATTCCCAATCAGTACCCCGTTCCTGCCTTCTCCCCATACCCCCTGACTCCGCTATCCTTAAGAGCTCCATCTAGCTCTCCCTTGAATGCATTCAGAGAATTGGCCTCCACTCCCTTCTGAGGCAGGGAATTCCACAGATTCACAACTCTCTGACTGAAAAAGTTTTTCCTCATCTCCGTTCTAAATGGCCTACCCCTTATTCTTAAACTGTGGTCCCTTGTTCTGGACTTCCCCCAACATTGGGAACATGTTTCCTGCCTCTAACGTGTCCAGCCCCTGGTTGATGCAGTTTTCCTACATGTACATGAGAGAGTCAAGAGCGTTTTATTGTTTTGTTTAGTGTTAAGACACAACTTGGAAACAGACCCTTCGGCCACTGAGTCTGCGCCAAGCTATGATCACTCGAAAACTAGCTCCATCCTAAACACTAGGGACAATTTCACAGGGGCCAATTCACCTCCAAACCTGCACGACGTTGGAGTCTGCGGGGAAATCTGGGAGCAACCGGAAAACCCACACGGTCACAGGAAGAATGTGCAAACTCTGTACAGACAGCACCCGTAGTAAGGTTCAAACCCGGGTCTCTGGCACTGTGAGGCAGCAACTCTACCGCTGTGCTAATTTGCCGCCCCGTGTCCTGAAAAGGAGCAATTCAATTCCTACTTTGCCACAGCTAGTGCATACTTACGTTGGCCCAAAGGAATCTCCAACTTTAGCGGCTGTAAAATCTCCGCTCACGGCCTTCTCATACGAAATACGTGACTCCGTCAGAAAACAGGACAGTGATTCAACTGGACAGCTGGCACCAAACCAGCTGGGGTGTGTGGTGGGGGTTGTGTTGGTGTTGTGGTGGGTGTGTGTTGTGGTGGGTGTGTTGTTGTGGGTGTGTGTTGTGGTGGGTGTGTGGTGGGGTGTTGTGTGTTGGGAGGGTGTTGTGGTGTGTGTGTGTTGTGGTGGATGGGTGTGTGTGTTGGGTGGGTGTGTGTTGTGGTGGGTGTGTGTTGTGGTGGGTGGGTGTGTGTTGTGGTGTGTTTTGTGGTGTGTGTTGTGGTGGGTGGGTGTGTTTTGTGGTGTGTGTTGTGGTGTGTGTTGTGGTGTGTGTTGTGGTGTGTGTTGTGGTGTGTGTTGTGGTGTGTGTTGTGGTGTATGTGTGTTGTGGTGTGTGTTGTGGTGTATGTGTGTTGTGGTGTGTGTGTGTTGTGGTGTGTGTGTGTTGTGGTGTGTGTTCAATTCTTACTTTGCCACAGTTAGTGCATACTTACGTTGGCCCAAAGGAATCTCCAACTTTAGCAGCTGTAAAATCTCCGCTCAAGGCCTTCTCATACGAAATACGTGACTCCGTCAGAAAACAGGACAGTGATTCAACTGGACAGCTGGCACCAAACAGCCTGTCAGACACACAACATAACACATCTTTAGCTGCTGCTGCACCAATACATACACTGCAGTGTATTTGGTTCTAACCTTACCACAGGCATCTTGCAAAATGTGCAAAATAAGAAAATCAAAACACTGCAGATGTTGGAAATATGAAAAAAGTAGCAGAAAACGCTTCGGTTCTCAGCAGTACTCAACGCTCCACTCAGCAGTCTTCCACGTGGCACCCATGGCAAGACAAACTTGATTATAATCCAGATCAAAGGTCCTTCATCTGAACTGGGAAGGTAAGAATCAAGCTAAATCTACCTCACTGGGTCACTCGAGACCCTCGGACTAGCCTCGATCGGACGTTACTGGCTTTACCCTGCGCTAAACGTTATTCCCTTATCATGTATCTGTACACTGTAAATGGCTCGCTTGTAATCTTGCATTGCCTTTCCGCTGACCGTTTAGCAGGCAACAAAGGCTTTTCACTGTACCTCACTACACGTGACAATAAACAAAACTGTAAGTGTAACTGTGAAGCAGGGTTTCCATAAACAAGACTACTTGAAGGATAAATGGGGATATTGGAGGGGAAAAACACATGGTGAGGGGATAACCTAGGGAAGAATGAGGGAGGAATAAAATTTGGGAGGGGGGGGGGGTGGGGAAAGGGAGGGTGACCTGAGCAAGGGTGGATGAGCAAGGGTGACGGGGAAGTGGGGTGGGAAGAGAGGAATGTGACTGGGGAAGGGGGTGAGGATAGAGCAGGGTGACTGGAGGAGGTGGGGAGGAAAGTGCATGGGTGAACAGGGGAGGGGGTGAGGGGGAGATGGGGGGAGGAAAGGGAGGGGGAGAAGGAAGGAGAGAGATGGGGGAAGACGGAGATGGGGAGAGGAGGGAGATGGGGAGGAGGGAGATGGGGAGGCTGGAGATGAGGGAGGAGGAAGATGGGAGGGAGGAGGGAGATGGGGGAGGAGGGAGATGGGGGAGGAGGGAGATGGGGAGGAGGGAGATGGGGGAGGAGGGAGATGGGGGAGGAGGGAGATGGGGAGGAGGGAAATGGGAGGGAGGAGGGAAATGGGAGGGAGGAGGGAGATGGGGAGGAGGGAGATGGGGAGGAGGGAGATGGGAGGGAGGGAGATGGGGAGGAGGGAGATGGGGAGGCTGGAGATGAGGGAGGAGGAAGATGGGAGGGAGGAGGGAGATGGGGGAGGAGGGAGATGGGGGAGGAGGGAGATGGGGAGGAGGGAGATGGGGGAGGAGGGAGATGGGGGAGGAGGGAGATGGGGGAGGAGGGAGATGGGGAGGAGGGAGATGGGGAGGGGGGGAGATGGGGAGGAGATGGGGTGAGGGAGATGGGGGAAGGAGATAGGGGAGGGAGATGGGGGAGGGAGATGGGGTGAGGAGGGAGATGGGGAGGAGGGAGATGGGGGGAAGGGGGAGGTGGGGGAGACGAGGGAGATGGGAGAAACGAGGGAGATGGGGTAGCAGGAAGATGGGGAGGAGGGAGATGGGGGAGGAGGGAGATGGGGGGAAGGTGGGAGATGAGGGGAGGGGGATAGGGGGAAGGGGGGAGGGAGATGGGGAGGGGGGGAGGGAGATGGGGAGGAGGGAGATGGGGAGGAGGGAGATGGGGAGGAGGGAAATGGGAGGGAGGAGGGAAATGGGAGGGAGGAGGGAGATGGGGAGGAGGGAGATGGGGAGGAGGGAGATGGGAGGGAGGGAGATGGGGAGGAGGGAGATGGGGAGGAGGGAGATGGGGAGGAGGGAGATGGGAGGGAGGAGGGAGATGGGGGGAGGGAGATGGGGAGGAGGGAGATGGGGGGGAGGCAGATGGGGAGGAGGGAGATGGGGGAGGGAGATGGGGAGGAGGGAGATGGGGAGGAGGGAGATGGGAGGGAGGGAGATGGGGGGAGGGAGATGGGGAGGAGGGAGATGGGGAGGAGGGAGATGGGGAGGAGGGAGATGGGGAGGAGGGAGATGGGGAGGTGGGAGATGGGATGGAGGGAGATGGGGAGGAGGGAGATGGGGAGGAGGGAGATGGGGAGGAGGGAGATGGGGGAGGGAGATGGGGGGAAGGAGATGGGGGGAGGGAGATGGGGGGAGGGGGTAGAGACAGGGGGAGACCTTGGGAGAGGAGGAGCCAGGGGGGTTGTGGTGGGTGTGTGGTGGGGTGTGTGGTCGGGGTGGGGTGTGTGTTGTGGTGTGTGTGTGTTGTGGTGTGTGTGTGTGTTGTGGTGTGTGTTGGTGTTGTGGTGGGTTTGTGTTGTGTGTGTTGTGCTGCGTGTGTGGTGGGGGGTTGTGGTGGGTGTGTGTTGTGGTGGGTGTGTGTTGTGGTGGGTGGGTGTTGTGGTGGGTGTGTGTGTTGTGGTGTGTGTGTTGTGGTGCGTGTGTGTTGTGGTATGTGTGTGTTGTGGTGGGTGTGTGTTGTGGTGGGTGTTGTGGTGGGTGTTGTGGTGGGTGTGTGTTGTGGTGGGTGTGTTTTGTGGTATGTGTTGGTGTTGTGGTGGGTGTGTGTTGTGGTGGGAGGGTGTGTGATGTGGTGGGTGTGTGTGTTGTGGTGGGAGGGTGTGTGTTGTGGTGGGAGTGTGTGTTGTGGTGGGTGTGTGTTGTGGTGGGTGTGTGTTGTGGTGGGTGTGTGTTGTGGTGTGTTTTGTGGTGTGTGTTGTGGTGTGTGTTGTGGTGTGTGTGTGTTGTGGTGGGTGTGTGTGTGTTATGGTGTGTGTTGGTGTTGTGGTGTGTGTTGGTGTTGTGGTGTGTGTTGGTGTTGTGCTGGGTGTTGGTGTTGTGGTGCGGTGTGTGTTGGGGTGGGTGTGTGTGTTGGGGTGTGTGTGTTGTGGTGGGTGTTGTGTTGGTGTTGTGGTGTGTGTGTGTTGTGGTGGGTGTGTGTTGTGGTGGGTGTGTGTTGTGGTGGGTGTTGTGGTGGGTGTTGTGGTGGGTGTGTGTTGTGGTGGGTGTGTTTTGTGGTATGTGTTGGTGTTGTGGTGGGTGTGTGTTGTGGTGGGAGGGTGTGTGATGTGGTGGGTGTGTGTGTTGTGGTGGGAGGGTGTGTGTTGTGGTGGGAGTGTGTGTTGTGGTGGGTGTGTGTTGTGGTGGGTGTGTGTTGTGGTGGGTGTGTGTTGTGGTGGGTGTGTGTTGTGGTGTGTTTTGTGGTGTGTGTTGTGGTGTGTGTTGTGGTGTGTGTGTGTTGTGGTGGGTGTGTGTGTGTTATGGTGTGTGTTGGTGTTGTGGTGTGTGTTGGTGTTGTGGTGTGTGTTGGTGTTGTGCTGGGTGTTGGTGTTGTGGTGCGGTGTGTGTTGGGGTGGGTGTGTGTGTTGGGGTGTGTGTGTTGTGGTGGGTGTTGTGTTGGTGTTGTGGTGTGTGTGTGTTGTGGAGGGTGTGTGTTGTGGGTGTGTGTTGTGGTGGGTGTGTGTTGTGGTGGGTGTGTTGTGGGTGTGTGTTGTGGTGGTGTGTGTTGTGTTGGGTGTGTGTTGTGTTGGGTGTGTGTTGTGGTGGGTGTGTGTTGTGGTGGGTGTGTGTTGTGGGTGTGTGTTGTGGAGGGTGTGTGTTGTGGTGGGTGTGTGTTGTGGTGGGTGTGTGTTGTGGTGGGTGTGTGTTGTGTGGGGTGTGTGGTGGGTGTGTGTTGGTGTTGTGGTGGGTGTGTGTTGTGGAGGGTGTGTGTTGTGGTGGGTGTGTGTTGTGGTGGGTGTGTGTTGTGGTGGGTGTGTGTTGTGGTGTGTGTGTGTTGTGGTGGGTGTGTGTTATGGTGGGTGTGTGTTGTGTGGGGTGTGTGGTGGGTGTGTGTTGGTGTTGTGGTGGGTGTGTGTTGTGGTGTGTGTGTGTTGTGGTGGGTGTGTGTTGCGGTGGGGGTGTGTGTTGTGGTGGGTGTGTGTGTGTTGTGGGTGTGTGTTGTGGTGGGTGTGTGTTGCGGTGGGGGTGTGTGTTGTGGTGGGTGTGTGTGTGTTGTGGGTGTGTGTTGTGGTGGGTGTGTGTTGCGGTGGGGGTGTGTGTGTGTTGTGGGTGTGTGTTGTGGTGGGGGTGTGTGTTGTGGTGGGGGTGTGTGTTGTGATGGGGGTGTGTGTTGTGGTGGGGGTGTGTGTTGTGATGGGGGTGTGTGTTGTGGTGGGGGTGTGTGTTGTGATGGGGGTGTGTGTGTGTGTTGTGGTGTGTGTGTGTTGAGGGAGATGGGGGAGATGGGAGGGGGAAGGGAGATGGGGGAGATGGGGGGAGGGGGAGGAGGGAGATGGGGGGAGGGAGAGGGTAGAGACAGGGGGAGACCTTGGGAGAGGGGGAGCCAGGGGTGGGGGCTTGGTTGGTGGGGGTTGTGGTATGTGTTGTGGTGGGAGTTGTGGGGAGGGAAGGTTCACTGTCTGTCCGCCCGCCTCTCACCGGCCCCGCAGGTTGACGTCGGTGAAGTAGACGGGAGACACGAACTTCTCGGCCCGCTCCAGCGTCGAGCGCCGGTTCTTGAGCACCAGGGCGGCCATGGCGTCTCCCCGGGCCGGTCCGGTCCGGTCCGCCCGTCCCCCGGTTCCCCCGGTCCGCCCGTCCCCCGGTCCCAGGTCCGCCGGTTCCCCCGGTCCGCCCCCGTCCTCCCGTCCTCCCGGTCACCCGGTCCCCCCAGTCTCCCGGTCCCCTGGTCCCCCCGGCACCGCCAGCCCGGGCGCTGCGTTCCGCCGCCAACACCACCCCCTCCCACCGCCCAACACAAGAGTGTTTCATTGTCATCTGTCCCAGACAGAACAATGACAATCCATTCTCACTTGCAGCAGCACGACACAATATGTAAACATAGTGCTATAGTACTCTGTAAACAATATCATAACGAGAAAAATGGGCAGTGTATGTGTACAAAAACACATACTCACTTATACGCACATGCATTATGTACATATGTATACATATGTATATACACGCACACATATGCACACATAATAAATAAACATATATATGTATATATCTATACATACATATTTAATCCAGCATCTGCAGTTCCTTCCCCTCCATACATATGTATACACACACACATATGAACACATAATAAACAAACATATACGTATATATGTACACACTGTAGCGAGTCTGATAGCGGATGGATGTTGCAGACGAAGTTTATTGCATGGTCCAAAAACTCCGTGACAATCGCAACACTCAAACTGTAGACAACTACCTAACGTCTTACCTAAACGGAGTTCAACGCTAGACTGACTATTTCTCCCGCGCTGGCACACCTGGTGACCTCGCTAGCCAATCCGAGGGTTCGAACTCTCCCAGCCAATCCCTATGTCCCTACATGACCCCCCCAGAACCCTCGGTACCGTACCTAACGGGCACCCGGACCGCCCGACCTGAACGCGTACGGAGAGGGGAGGCCGGTACCGCCAGCGACGAAGGAGGCGGGAGGGCCCCGCCGGTCGAGACGATGGGGGCGCCGCTGGAGGGGGGACCCTGCAGGTGTAGGTGATGGGGGCGCGGCTGGAGGGGGCAGAGTAAACACAGCCGTGGGCAGCAGAGGCCCGGGCGGTGGGAGAAGAGACGTAGCTGGGGAACCAGGTGGGCCGGCCAGAGGGCGGCCCCGGCGAGGAGGTTGGGCCACCAGCACGGGACGGTCCTGGTCCAAGTGGGCCGGTTTCAGCCGGGAGACAGAGACGATCTCCTGTCGGGTGCCCACTTGTAAAGTGAAGGTGACCATCCCCCTTTTCAGCACCTGGAACGGGCCCTGGTAGACCGGCTGCAGAGGGGGGCGGTGGGAATCCCGCCGGAGGAAAACGAACTCGCAGTCCTGCAAGTCCGCCGGTACGTGCACTGCGGTACTCCCGTGACTGGAGGCCGGGACTGGGGCCAGGGAACCTACCCGAGCCCGGAGAGAAGCCAAAACTGATGGGACGGACGACGGCAGGGGGGAGGATAAGGGAAGAATGTCACCCGGCACCCGTAGGGGCGAGCCGTGGACGAGTTCCGCCGAGGAAGTACCCAGATCAGACTTAGGAGCCGTGCGAATGCCGAGGAGGACCCAAGGCAGCTGGTCGGCCCAGTCAGGGCCGGTCAGGCGGGCACAGAGGTGGAAGCTGTCGATGGAAACGCTCTACCATCCCGTTAGCTTGGGGATGGTAGGCGGTGGTCCGCTGCAAGCGGGACCCATACAGCTGCGCAAGCGCGGCCCAGAGGGACGAGGTGAACTGGGCGCCCCGGTCGGTAGTGATGATGGCCGGGACGCCGAAACGGGCAACCCAATGTAACGCTAGGGCCCGTGCACAGGAGGCCGCCAAGGTGTCCGACAACAGAAAAGCCTCCGGCCAACGAGTAAAACGGTCTACCACCGTCAGGAGATGAGTGTAGCCCCTAGAGTAGGAGCAATGGACCAACCAAATCCACATGGATGTGGTAAAAACGGACGGGGGGAACCACAAAAGTCTGTACGGGGGCTGGACGTGGCGGTGGACCTTGGAGGTCTGGCACGGGACGCAGGCGTGGGCCCAGGCGGCCACCTGCTTCCGCAGGCCGTGCCAGACAAATCGGGCGGCCACCATGGCCGAGGTCGCCCGAATGGACGGGTGTGCCAGGCCATGAATGGCCTCAAAAACCTTACGCCGCAGGGCGGTCGGCACCACCGGGCGAGGGCGAGGAAAGGAAACGTCGCACCAAAGTGTGGTACCTGTGGGGCCACACGCCACCTGTTCCAACCGCAACCCCAAGGCTGCGGAGGCGTACGCTGAGGCAGTTCCTTCCAGGCGCTGAGCCTCCGCTAGCTCCTGGAAATCCACCTCGCCCCCTACCGCAGCAACAGAGGAAGTGGCCGGCCGGGACAGGGCGTCAGCCACGGCATTGAGCCGACCCGCGATGTGGCGAACATCTGTGGTGAACTCAGAAATGAGGGTGAGGTGCCGTTGCTGGCGGGCCGACCACGGATCAGAAACCTTAGAAAAAGCAAACGTGAGGGGTTTGTGATCCGTGTAGGCAACAAAAGAGCATAGGGAGGCACGATGCAAACAACCGCTCCCTCATCGACCAGAAAAACGGTGCCGGTACCTCGATCTGTGGCGTAGAGGCAGCGGTTACGGCCGATCGAGATTGCCTCTATATTCGATCGGCCGAGGCATTTCCCGGAAAGGAACACGGAGCCCTGCAATTTCGGGCTTCACTGCCCCACCGCTTGTGGAAAAAACACCAGCCGCGCCTGTGCGGCTCTGTTGCTTGGGCCCGCTGCAAAATGGCGGGCGCTGCAGCCCCGTCTTGGCGGGCTGTCTGTAAAATGGCGGCCGATGCGCCGCCATCTTGGCCGCGCGGCCGGTTGCTGCTAGGCCTCGAAACCCGATTTACCGAGTCATCTCGTGTGGAGGCCTCCGTAACGAGTGCGTCGGCTTTCTCTGCGAACGCTACCGGGTCTTCAAAAGAGACGTCCGCCAACACTAACCTGACGTCCCGGGGCAATTTCTCCAGGAATGCCGCTTCAAACATCATGCAAGGCTGGTGGTCGCCGACCAAGGTTAGCATTTTGGTCATCAGGACAGACGGTAGCCGATCCCCCAGCTCCGGTAAATGTAGGAGCTTCAGGGCCCGCTGGTTTTGGCTAAAACCAAAAGTCCTCTTGAGCCCCTCGTATTTCTCGGTTTGGGGGGGGTTGGTCAGGTACCGTCCCACCCGCGCGGCCACCTCGGGCTGTAGGCAGCTTACCAGGTGGAACTTCTCTTGGTCCTCCGCAACTTTCTTGAGGTGGAACTGGGACTCTGCCTGCACGAACCACAGGTGCGGCTGATGGGCCCAGAACGGGGGTAGGTGAACGCCGCCCGCGTTCGGCTGCCCACTGTTCGCTCCTACCTGCGACATGCTCCTGTGATCTTTGATCACGTCGGGGTCACCAATCTAGCGAGTCTGATAGCGGATGGATGTTGCAGACGAAGTTTATTGCATGGTCCAAAAACTCCGTGACAATCACAACACTCAAACTGTAGACAACTACCTAACGTCTTACCTAAACGGAGTTCAACGCTAGACTGACTATCTCTCCCGTGCTGGCACACCTGGTGACCTCGCTAGCCAATCCGAGGGTTCGAACTCTCCCAGCCAATCCCTATGTCCCTACAACACACACACATATATGGACGTGGACCACAGGAGACCCCGGTGGCTGTGCCTATAGCAAACAGGTACACCGTCTTGGGAGAGTATAAGAAAATAACTGCAGATGCTGGTACAAATCGAAGGTATTTATTCACAAAATGCTGGAATAACTCAGCAGGTCAGGCAGCATCTCAGGAGAGAAGGAATGGGTGACGTTTCGGGTCGCGACCCTTCTTCAGACTGAAGAAGGGTCTCAACCCGAAACGTCACCCATTCCTTCTCTCCTGAGATGCTGCCTGACCTGCTGTATATATATATATATATACATACACACTTACATATTTAAACCAGCATCTGCAGTGCCTTCCTCTCCATACATATGCATACACGCACATATGTGACAATAGACAATAGACAATAGGTGCAGGAGTAGGCCATTCAGCCCTTCGAGCCAGCACCGCCATTCAATGCGATCATGGCTGATCACTCTCAATCAGTACCCCGTTCCTGCCTTCTCCCCATACCCCCTCACTCCGCTATCCTTAAGAGCTCTATCCAGCTCTCTCTTGAAAGCATCCAACGAACTGGCCTCCACTGCCTTCTGAGGCAGAGAATTCCACACCTTCACCACTCTCTGACTGAAAAAGTTCTTCCTCATCTCCGTTCTAAATGGCCTACCCCTTATTCTTAAACTGTGGCCCCTTGTTCTGGACTCCCCCAACATTGGGAACATATTTCCTGCCTCTAATGTGTCCAATCCCCTAATTATCTTATATGTTTCAATAAGATCCCCCCTCATCCTTCTAAATTCCAGTGTATACAAGCCCAATCGCTCCAGCCTTTCAACATACGACAGTCCCGCCATTCCGGGAATTAACCTAGTGAACCTATGCTGCACGCCCTCCATAGCAAGAATATCCTTCCTCAAATTTGGAGACCAAAACTGCACACAGTACTCCACGTGCGGTCTCACCAGGGCCCGGTACAACTGTAGAAGGACCTCTTTGCTCCTATACTCAACTCGTCTTGTTATGAAGGCCAACATTCCATTGGCTTTCTTCACTGCCTGCTGTACCTGCATGCTTCCTTTCATTGACTGATGCACTAGGACACCCAGTCTCGTTGAACTCCCCCTCCTCCTAACTTGACACCATTCAGATAATAATCTGCCTTTCTATTCTTACTTCCAAAGTGAATAACCTCACACTTATCTACATTAAACTGCATCTGCCATGTATCCGCCCACTCACACAACCTGTCCAAGTCACCCTGCAGCCTTATTGCATCTTCCTTACAATTCACACTACCCCCCAGCTTAGTATCATCTGCAAATTTGCTAATGGTACTTTTAATCCCTTCGTCTAAGTCATTAATGTATATCGTAAATAGCTGGGGTCCCAGCACCGAACCTTGCGGTACCCCACTGGTCACTGCCTGCCATTCCGAAAGGGCCCCATTTATCCCCACTCTTTGCTTTCTGTCTGTCAACCAATTTTCTATCCATGTCAGTACCCTACCCCCAATACCATGTGCTCTAATTTTGCCCACTAATCTCCTATGTGGGACCTTGTCGAAGGCTTTCTGAAAGTCGAGGTACACCACATCCACTGACTCTCCCCTGTCAATTTTCCTAGTTACATCCTCAAAAAATTCCAGTAGATTTGTCAAGCATGATTTCCCCTTCGTAAATCCATGCTGACTCGGAATGATCCCGTTACTGCTATCCAAATGCTCAGCAATTTCGTCTTTTATAATTGACTCCAGCATCTTCCCCACCACTGATGTCAGACTAACTGGTCTATAATTACCCGTTTTCTCTCTCCCTCCTTTCTTAAAAAGTGGGATAACATTTGCTATCCTCCAATCCACAGGAACTGATCCTGAATCTATAGAACATTGAAAAATGATCTCCAATGCTTCCACTATTTCTAGAGCCACCTCCTTAAGTACCCTGGGATGCAGACCATCAGGCCCTGGGGATTTATCAGCCTTCAGTCCCATCAGTCTACCCAAAACCATTTCCTGCCTAATGTGGATTTCCTTCAGTTCCTCCATCACCCTAGGTTCTCCGGCCCCTAGAACATTTGGGAGATTGTGTGTATCTACCTCAGTGAAGACAGATCCAAAGTAACGGTTTAACTCGTCTGCCATTTCTTTGTTCCCCATAATAATTTCCCCTGCTTCTGTCTTCAAGGGACCCACATTTGCCTTGACTATTTTTTTCCTCTTCACGTACCTAAAAAAAACTTTTGCTATCCTCCTTTATATTATTGGCACATAATAAACAAACATATACATATATATATATGTGCAGGAAAGAACTGCAGATGCTGATTTAAATCAAAGACAGACACAAAATGCTGGAATAACTCAGCGGGGCAGGTAGCATCTCTGGAGAGAAGGAATGGGTGATGTTTCGGGTCGAGACCCTTCTAGGGTCATTCCTTCTCTCCAGAGATGCTGCCTGTCCGGCTGAGTTACTCCAGCATTCTGTGTCTACCTTACACACACATATACATATATATTTAAACCAGCATCTGCAGTTCGTTACTATACACACACTTGCACACATAAAATCAAACAATAATTGTAAGTCTTAACAATTATTAGTTTGCACTAAGTAATAACTATAATAGTCTATGTAGTTCAGAGCTCCCCTCCCCTCACTGGGTTCACAATAACTTTTCCAGCTTTGCAATCATCCTAGATATTTGCTTTGCTAAATCGTTTTTATGTTCGCACAACCGGAATAAGAAGTTTTACAACCACTGAGGACGTGACCTTGCTCAATGACCTGCGTCCAAATCAGTGCAATCTGCTCCAAGTCTGGGGAACTTTGTCCTCTTCCTAAGCTGTTCTCTCCTCCCCAATGCCAGCCACTCCTTCACCCACTAAAACTTCAAACACACAGTCCTCCCATAACGACACCATTCTAATACCCAAATATTTGACCACACAGAAGTTAAATTGTGCATAGTGAACCTTTTTAAGTACTGCCTGCTCCTGAATTCATTTCCACATGCCTCGACTTCACCCTATCCCCCCTGATCCAATCCCTCCTGACCTATGTCCAAGACACCTCACACGCCCTTCATCTCTTCAATGCCCTCCATTTTCCAGGGCCCCAGTCTCTCATCTTTGCTACAAATCTGAAGAAGGGTCTCGACCCGAAACGTCATCCATTCCTTCTCTTCAGAGATGCTGCCTGACCCGCTGAGTTACTCCAGCTTTTTGTGTCTATCCCACACTGACCTTTCTGTCCTGGGCCTCCTCCACTGTCAGAGTGAGGTCACACGCGAATTGGAGGAACGGCACCTTATATTTCGCTTGAACAGCTTACAACCCAGCGGCATGATTATTGATTTCTCTAATTTCAAGTAATCTCTCCATTCCCTCTCTCTCCACCTCTCCCCACCCTAATCGTCCTGCCTGTTCGATGTTGGTATTCATATACCCTTTTGTTATCACCTCGTCCAATGCCAACAATGGATCATTGTGGGCTCCACCATTCCTTGGTCATCGTTGCTGGCTCTGATTTGTTCTGAACCTTTATATACCTCTAGTTTCCCTCCCCCCTGATTCGCAGTCTGAAGAAGGGCCTCGACCCAAAATGTCACCTATCCCTTTTCCCCCAGAGACGTTGCCTGACCCGCTGAGTTACTCCAGCATTTTGTGCCTATCTAGGGCTATCCGTGATGTACTTGCACTTATGCACTCCAGTTACTCAGGCATTTTGTGTCTATCTTCAATGTATAAACCAGCATCTGCAGTTCCGTCCTACACCTTTTTAAGTACTTTTCTCCCGAGATGTGTTGGCTCCACCTTTCTTTGATCATCATTGTTAGCGTTGGTTTGTCCTTTTTCATACTTTTCATTTATTTGTTCTATGTACGGTGTAACTAGCCGAGTACTAAAGACCTGTGCAGACCAACTAGCTGGAATATTCAAGGGTCTTCTACAACACGGTGGTTGCATCGGCCATTTTCTATGGAGTGGTCTGCTGGAGCAGCAGCATCTCAAATGCTGACAGGAAGAGACTTGATAAACTGATCAGGAAGGCCAGCTCTGTCCTGGGTTGCCCCCTCGACTCAGTGCAGACGGTGGGAGAGAGGAGGATGATGGCAAAGCTATCATCACTGCTGGACAACGACTCCTCCCACCCCATGCAGGACACTGTCACTGCACTGAGCAGCTCCTTCAGTGACAGACTCCTTCACCCCAAGTGCGTGAAGGAGAGATATAGGAGGTCCTTCCTTCCTGCTGCCGTGAGACTGCACAACCAGCACTGCTCCCAGCAGACCAGTAAATAAAGATAATTACCGCTATTTTAATTTTTTAAGTCAAGTCAAGTCAATTTTATTTGTATAGCACATTTAAAAACAACCCACGTTGACCAAAGTGCTGTACATCAGTTCAGGTACTAAGAACGAACATACAATGGCACACAAGCATAACAGCACATACATAAACGGTTCACAGCGCCCCCTCAGAGGGCCTCAAACGCTAGGGAGTAGAAATAGGTTTTGAGCCTGGACTTAAAGGAGTGGATGGAGGGGGCAGTTCTGATGGGGAGAGGGATGCTGTTCCACAGTCTAGGAGCTGCAACCTGCAAATGAATGCCTATTTATTTTTGCTCTCCACTTTGCTGCTGTAACCCTGCAAATGTCCCTGTTGAGGGACGAATAAAGTACTTATTATTATCATCTTCAACCTCCCTCTACTGCTCCCATGTCTTCTGATCCTGGGCCCAGCAGGTAGATGTGCAGATAGACGAAGTGCAGCTACTTTCTTTGAAGATTTTTATTTCTAATTGTGTTCTACATTAATATCTTTTTTGTTTACAGTCACTTTTCTCTTAGAGATTTAGGTATAATCAATGATTTTGCGTTTGTCCGAGTCTGTGCCTGTGTTGCTGTTGCGAGCAATGTTTTAGTTGTACCTGTAGCTCGAGACTGAAGAGTCCCGGCCTGAAATGTCGCCTTCGTTTAGTTTAGGTTAGTTTATATTGTCACCATGTTCTCCAGGGGCACTGCCTCGCCCGCTGAGCTACTCCAGCACTTTGTGTCTTTTCTTTGTTGTTGTAAACCAGTACTTGCAGTTCCTTGTTTCGAATATATGTTAATAGATGCATACTAGCAAAGCTCTTGACCAAGCTTAGACTTGGCGATCGTTTCGCTGAACACTTACGCTCAGTCCGCCTTGGCCTACACGATCTAACACTGCCAAACATTTTAACCCCCCTTCCCATTCCCACACTGACCTTCCTATCCTGGGCCTCCCCCACTGTCAGAGTGGCAGCTTAAAACCCAGCGGTACGAATGTTGATTTCTCTCATTTCAAGTAACTCTTGCATTTTCTTTCCCCTCCCACAGTTGTCAAGTCAAGTCAATTTTATTTGTATAGCACATTTAAAAACAACCCACGTTGACCAAAGTGCTGTACATCAGTTCAGGTACTAAGAACGAACATACAATGGCACACAAACATAACAGCACATACATAAACAGTTCACAGCGCCCCCTCAGAGGGCCTCAAACGCTAGGGAGTAGAAATAGGTTTTGAGCCTGGACTTAAAGGGGGTCGATGGAGGGGGCAGTTCTGATGGGGAGAGGGATGCTGTTCCACAGTCGAGGAGCTGCAACCGCAAACGCGCGGTCACCCCTGAGCTTAAGCCTAGACCGCGGGATAGTCAGTAGCCCCAAGTCGGCCGACCTGAGGGACCTGGAGATAGAGTGGTGGGTTAGAAGATGTTTGATATGGGGGGGAGGGGGGGGGAAGCCCGTTTAGGGCTTTGTATGTGAATAGGAGGAGCTTGAAGTTGATTCTGTACTGTACTGGGAGCCAGTGGAGAGAAGCCAGAATCGGGGTGATGTGGTCCCTTTTACGGGTACCCGTCAGGAGTCTCGCTGCGGCGTTTTGGACCAATTGCAGGCGGGACGGGGATGATTGGCTGATCCCAGTGTATAGGGAGTTATCGTACTAGTTCCACCATTCACATCCTTGTATCCCTCTCGTTAGCACATCTTCCATCTTTCCCCTCCAACAAAGGAGCATTATGGTCTCCACGCTTCCTGAGGTCACCTGTTGCCAGCCCCAAATTGCTTCTTGCCTTTCCTCCCCATCCTGTCCCTCAGTACCCCCCCACCACCTCTAATTTCAGTCTACAGCGGAGTTCCGACCCAAAACATCACATATTCCTTTTCGCCAGGGATGCTGCCTGACCCGCTGAGTTACTCCAGCATTTTGTGTCTATCTTCACCCATCATGGTTCATCCATTCATTCAAGGTTTAAAGGTCAGTTTATTGTCACATGTACCAATTAAGGCACAGTGAAATTCAGATTGCCATACGGTCATATCAATAAAGAGCAACAAGACACCCAAATACATTTTTAACATGAACATCCACCACAGCGACTCCCCCACATTCCTCACTGTGATGGAAGACAAAAAAAGTTCAAGCTTCTTCCCTTTGTTCTCCCGTGGTCGGGGCACTTGAACCGTCCGTTGTCGGGGCGATCTTGGCTCTCGCAGCTGGCGGTCGAGCCCTCCGCATCGGGGCGATCAAGCTCCCGCATTGGGGGGATCTTAGCTCCCCCCCGCCGGGCGATCGGATCCCGAGTCGGGGCTGGTTGAACCTCGTGTGGCTTGGAGCTTCCCGACAACAGTCTCTACCCGAGACTGCGAGCTCCTCGATGTTGAAATCCGCAGACCGTGGTTGGAGCGTCGATCCCAGGCAAGGGTTCACAGGCTTTGATCACGGCCCCGCGGTGGGGCTCAAAGTTAGTCTCGACCAAGGCCACCAGCTCCACGATGTTCGGCCGCAGAGTGACCGGAGATACGATCCGGAAAACAATCGCATCTCCGGCAAGGTAAGAGATTGAAAAAAGTTTCCCCCGAGCCCATCCCCATCCCCCAAAATAAAACAAACCAGAGAACATGAACACATACGTTTAAAACACACTACAAAATAACAAAAAAGACAAAAAGACAGACTGTAGGCGAGGCTGCCATCGCTGACGGAACCACTCGAGCTTCAGTTACAAAAAAAACCTTCCTTACAATTTTTTAATTTAGCTATCTCCTTTCATGTCATCATCTTTTCATTGTAGTCCGAGACCCATCGCACAATTCTGCAGTTCAATTAAAGTGCCTACACAAAGTACACAGACTCCCTCTTGTGTTCAATGTTTTTATTTTATGATCAGATCGCCTTTCTTTGATGCTAGTGATACATAGGACATCAAACGCTTTTAATAATTAATGTTGGGTCATTGTAGATATAAGGCAATTAGTGTTCCATGTGGCAAGGGTGATATAAAAATCGGAGGGGATTTTAATTTGTGTTCAGGGCGGTAGAGTTGCTGCCTCACAGCGGATGCAGCGCTGGAGACCCGGGTTCGATCCCGACTACGGGTGCTGTCTGTATGTTTGGGAGTTTGTATGTTCTCCTCGTGGGTTTTCTGCGAGATCTTCGGTTTCCTCCCACACTTCAAAGACCGACAGGTTTGTAGGTTAGTTGGCTTGGTAAATGTAAAAATTGTCCCTAGTGGGTTTAGGATAGTGTTAAAAATTGTCCCTGAGTGGGTATAGATTTTTTTTTTAGAGATACAGCGCAGAAACAGGCCCTTCGGCCCACCGGGTCCGTGCCGCCCAGCGATCCCCGCACATTAACACTATCCTACACCCACTCAGGGCCGTCTTTACAGCATTATGGGCAAAGCAGTGTACTGGGGCCCCTACGACAACTACTCACAGGAATAAAAATGTAAATGGTCGATAAAATGGGGCCCCTATGCTCGTGGGGCCCCGGGCAAGTGCCCATCAGGCCCATGCTTTGAGACAGGGACAATTTTTACATTTGCCCAGCCAATTAACCTACATATCTGTACGTCTTTGGAGTGTGGGAGGAAACCGAAGATCTCGGAGAAAACCCACGCAGGTCACGGGGAGAACGAACAAACTCCGTACAGACGGCGTCCGTAGTCAGGATCGAACCCGAGTCTCCGGCGCTGCATTTGCTGATAGGCAGCAACTCTACCGCTGCGCCACCGTGCCGCCCTACTTCCGTTATGGTCCCGGGTGGACTCTTCAGACCACAAGATACAAGATGTAGACTGACAAACTCAATCAGCATCTGGAGTGCCTGATGTCTAGATGTTGCCATGTGGCAGCAGCAGTAGAACTGCAGAGCGTCATAATCTGCAAGGTTACAGTCCGTCTCACCTCGAATTCCCCATCACTATTCTTGATTAATACAGATGTCCGGGGTTACGGGGAGAAGGCAGGAGAATGGGGTTGAGATGGAAAGATAGATCAGCCATGATTAAATGGCAGAGTAGACTTGATGGGCTGAATGGCCTAATTCTGATCCTATAACATATGAACGTATGAATCATCAAGTCAGGGCACTAAGATAGACACAAAGAGCTGGAGTAACTCAGCGGGACAGGTAGTATCTCTGGAGAGAATTAATTTTTCAGACTTGAGGGTCTCGACCCGAAACGTCACCCATTCCTTCTCTCCAGAGATGCTGCCTGTCCCGCTGAGTTACTCCAGCTTCCGGTGTCTATCTTCGGTTTAAACCAGCATCTGCAGTTCCTTCCTACACAAGTCAGAGCACTAGTTCAACAACGAGTCCAGAACCAGGGGCCACAGTTTAAGAATAAGGGGTAGGTCATTTAGAACTATTAGCTGAATGGCAATGAATTGCACAGATTCACCTGGAGTGCTTATTGTGGGAACCCACCTCCAGTTTAAATTCCATTTGGAATATTTTGGAGGACCAAGAACCAATTGTTAAACGTTTCAGGGAGGTACTTTGCTTCTCAGACTTTCGACACAAGAGGAGGATGATGGCAAAGCTAACATCGCTGCCGGACAACGACTCCCACCCCATGCAGGACACTGTCACTGTACTGAGTAGCTCCTTCGGTGACAGACTCCTTCACCCCAAGTGCGTGAAGGAGAGATATAGGAGGTCCTTCCTTCCCGCTGCTGTGAGACTGCACAACCAGCACTGCTCCCAGCAGACGAGACAACAATAACAGCTAAGAACACACAGAAAACTGATGACAATATATGTATCTTTTATTTATAATGAATGATCTCTTGCTATCCACTTTGCTGCTGTAATATTGTAAAATTCCCCGGTGTGGGACGAATAAAGGAATATATTATATATTATTATACCATCCTTTGACATCAAGGCAGTATTTGACTCAGTGTGTGGTGTCAAGCAGCTTTAGTTAGACTGAAGTCAAGAATTTTGATGAAGAACCAAAAGGAAAATCTTTATTGCCTGGAGTCACACCTTGCACAGCGGTAAATGGCCATAATTGTTGAAGGCCAGTCATTTCAGCCTGAAGATGCCACCACAGTAATGTCCCAGTGAAGGACCTCTGCCTGAACCATCTGCTCTGGCTTCATTAACATCCTCCCATTGCGTGTCTGAAAGTCAGTGAAGAATAGAAAACATTCAATGGCTTTATTCACAAAATGCTGGAGTAACTCAGCAGGTCAGGCAGCATCTCGGGAGAGAAGGAATGGGTGACGTTTCGGGTCGAGACCCTTCTTCAGTCTGAAGAAGGGTCTCGACCCGAAACGTCACCCATTCCTTCTCTCCCGAGATGCTGCCTGGCCTGCTGAGTTACTCCAGCATTTTGTGAATAAATCGATTTGTACCAGCATCTGCAGTTATTTTCTTAAACATTCAATGGCATTAGGGAATGAACCAGACAATGTCTGCATGCAGCAATCCATGGAACACATTCCACAATGGGCCAATAAATAAGAAAATAGCAGTAAAGTGTCGAAAGTCTGAGAAGCAAAGTACCTCCCTGAAACGTTTAACAATTGGTTCTTGGTCCTCCAAAATATTCCAAATGGAGGCCAAAACAGCTTCTGTACGGAGAACTGTGTCAGGGCAAGCGCTCAGTAGGAGAACAGAAGAAACGGTTTAAGGACTGCCTCAAAGTGTCCCTCAAAGACTTGGACATCAACCTCAGCACTTGGGAGTCTCTTGCTCTGGACCGTCCAACCTGGCGTAGCAAGCTCACCACAGGAGCCCGTGCAGCAGAGAACAGACGCACTGCAGAGGCCCAGAGGAAACGCACCGCGCGCAAGGTCCGGGCTACCTCCACTTCCACTGCAGCACCGATCCACTTGTGTCCGACGTGTGGGTGTGCCTTCTGGGCCCGGATTGGCCTCACCAGTCACTTCAGGACCCACAGTCACCAATCCTCCAACTGAAAGTGAAGTCATTGTCATCTTCCAACCCTTAGGACGAACAACATAACCAAACACAACATTAGCTAATTTGCAGATGATACAAAGCTGGGTGGTAGTGTGAGCTGTGAGGAAGATGCGATGAGGTTGCAGGGTGACTTGGACAGGTTGTGTGAGTGGACAGATGCATGGCAGATGCAGTTTAATGTGGATAAGTGTGAGGTTATCCACTTTGGTGGTAAGAATAAGAAGGCAGATTATTATCTGAATGGTGTCAATTTGGGAAAAGGGGACGTACAACGAGATCTTGGTGCATCAGTCACTGAAAGGAAGCATGCAGGTACAGCAGGCAGTGAAGAAAGCCAATGGAATGTTGGCCTTCATAACAAGAGGAGTTGAGTACAGGAGCAAAGAGGTCCTTCTGCAGTTGTATAGGGCCCTAGTGAGACCGCACCTGGAGTACTGCGTGCAGTTTTGGTCTCCAAATTTGAGGAAGGATATTCTTGCTATTGAGGGCGTGCAGCGTAGGTTTACTAGGTTAATTCCCGGAATGGCGGGACTGTCGTATGTTGAAGGACAGGAGCGACTAGGCTTGTATACACTGGAATTTAGAACGATGAGAGGGGATCTTATCGAAACATATAAGATTATTAAGGGGTTGGACACGTTAGAGGCAGGAAACATGTTCCCAATGTTGGGGGAAGTCCAGAACCAGGGGCCACAGTTTAAGAATAAGGGGTAGGCCATTTAGAACGGAGATGAGGAAAATCTTTTTCAGTCAGAGAGTTGTAAATCTGTGGAATTCACTGCCTCAGAAGGCAGTGGAGGCCAGTTCTCTGAATGCTTTCAAGAGAGCTAGATAGAGCTCTTAAAGATAGCGGAGTCAGGGGGTATGGGGAGAAGGCAGGAACGGGGTACTGATTGAGAATGATAATAATGTATTTTATTTATATAGCGCTTTTCATATACTCAAAGACGCTTTACAGAGATTTAGAGAACATAGGGAAATTAATAAATAGATAAATAAGTAAATAAATAAACGGATTTCAGATTTGTTGCAATTGAGTTTGAGGAAATTTGAAATTCAGCCATGATCACATTGAATGGCGGTGCATACAGGCTCGAAGGGCCGAATGGCCTCCTCCTGCACCTGTCTATGACCAGATCAGTCACAGGATCCTGCTGTGTGACCTCTCCTATCTTTTTCAGACTCCTACCTTGATCTCCAAGGCAGTCAGGTGGTTGTATAAAGTACACTGAGTGGGGGTTCAGCTCCAACCATCTGAACACAATCAGTGTTAAAGATGCGCTCCAGGCATGATCCTAAATATTAATTCCACCTTCCCAGCTGTTATCAGGCCACTGAACTGTCCTACCAACAAAGGTAGACACAAAATGCTGGGGTAACTCAGCGGGTCAGACAGCATCTCTGTAGACACGTCACCCATTCCATCTCTCCCGAGATGCTGCCTGACCCGCTGAGTTACACCAGCATTCTGTGTCTACCGTCGATTTTTAACCAGCATCTGCAGTTTTTCCCTGCACATCCTACCAACTAGAGTGCAGTCCTGAGCTACGATCTAGCTCTTTGGAGATCCTCTGACTATCTTTGATCGGCACGGTAGCGCAGCGGTAGAGTTGCTGCTTTACAGCGAATGCAGCGCCGGAGGCTCAGGTTCGATCCTGACTACGGGTGCTGCACTGTAAGGAGTTTGTACGTTCTCCCCGTGACCTGCGTGGGTTTTCTCCGAGATCTTCGGTTTCCTCCCACACTCCAAAGACGTACAGGTATGTAGGTTAATTGGCTGGGTAAATGTAAAAATTGTCCCTAGTGGGTGTAGGATAATGTTAATGTACTGGGATCACTGTGCGGCACGGACTTGGAGGGCCGAAAAGGCCTGTTTCCGGCTGTATATATATGATATGATATGATTTCATCTTGTAGTAAACGTTATTCCCTTTATCATGTTTCTGTACACTGTGGACGGCTCGATTGTAACCATGTACTGTCTTTCCGCTGAAACAAAAGCTTTTCACTGTACCTCTGTGCACGTGACAATAAACTAAGCTAAAACAATTGCAACACATTACAACTGGGAGCCAAGGGTTCATTGGCAGCCCCTCACACTTCTGTTACACAGGTGAAGAGGAACAGAAGCTGGGAGGGAAGAGAGGGCATCCACTAGATTAGTTCAGGTATTCTTGATACAGTACAGGTATTCTTGATATTAGTACAGGTGTCAGAGGTTATGGGGAGAAGGCAGGAAAATGGGGTTAGGAGGGAGAGATAGATCAACCATGATTGAATGGCGTAGACTTGATGGGCCGAATGGCCTAATTCTACTCCTATCCCTTATGACTTTATGATTACCAACTCGCACACTTCCCAGTCTTGAAAATATCCTTCATTGACATTAGGTCTACATCCAGGAAGTCTTCATCCGACTGCACAGGGAGTGTACCATCACCAGGCAGACCGCAGCAGTTCACAAATCAGGCTATTTATTACCCTCTAGAGGGCAATTAGGGCTGGACAATCACGTGACAGCCTTGTCAGCGATGCCCTCAGTCTGCAAAAAAATAAAAAAGGATTAAAAAAAATAATGATCTGATACACAAGAGATTTCAGAACCAAAGGCATTAAATCAAAGCATTCCATTCTGCTCCTGTTTTCCGTGATTCCCCAAATATTTCAATAGTCTCTCCATCCCTCCCACATCCCAGTTCACCAACTGTCCTCGATTACATTTTATATTCGTATGCTTAGTTGTTACCTGCCCCAAGCTTACAACGATCTATTCTACATCTTCCTTGAGCTCCATCCCCTTTGATGCCTCATTTTCACACCTTATCCCTCTATATCTCCCTAACTCTCAGTTGACCCAAAATGTCACCCATTCCTTCTCTCCAGAGATGCTGCCTGTCCCGCTGTTACTCCAGCATTTGGTGTCTATCTTCGGTGTAAGCCAGCATCTGGCGTACCTTCCTCCTACACATGGTGATCTTTTATTCCAGTCACTGATCATGTGGTGCAGCTGATGATCCTAAGCTCCGTCTTTGATTTGATTTATACTCCCTGATATTTTACAATATTTGTATACCAGGTATTCTTACGCAAACGGAGATTGTCTTTAATCTCCATCTGGATGAAAAAGCGATGAGTTGTATTTGGAAATCTTGAAATGGCGGCAGTACATGAAATTAAGTGCGGTGGCGCAGCGGTAGAGTTGCTGCCTTACAGCGAATGCAGCGCCGGAGACTCGGGGTCCATCCTGACTACGGGCGCTGTCTGTACGGAGTTTGTACGTTCTCCCCGTGACCTGCGTGGGTTTTCTCCGAGATCTTCGGTTTCCTCCCACACTCCAAAGACGTACAGGTATGTAGGTCAATTGGCTGGGCAAATGTAAAAATTGTCCCTAGTGTGTGTAGGATAGTGTTAGTGTGCGGGGATCGCTGGGCGGCGCGGACCCGGTGGGCCGAATGGCCTGTTTCCGCGCTGCATCTCTAAAAAAAAAAAAGACATCCTGCCTCTGGAGTAATGACGATAACGGTTATGCTTCCAATCTAAATACATTATCATTTTTATTACGTACATGAAGTTATTCAATGATGAAGGAAATAATACACTTCACACAAGACACCCAGATTTCAGCCCTGGTGGTATTTTAATGGGAAATACTGAACTACAAGTCAAGTGTACAACGTCTGTATAGAAATCACACGTTGGTGGCTAAAGATCACAGTACAGAATACAAAAAGCGATATATATGCATTGTACAAGCTGGCTTAAAAGCCCTGCCTCTTATACTTTACAAAGTGAAAATAGAGAGGTTGCTGAGGAAAACTGTACAAATCAATCTCTGACATTGTCTGATCACAATGTTGTGGCTATCTGAACAGTTGCAACAATCTCAATGGACAATTGGAGGTTTAAGACAACAGCCAGGTGAGTGGTTGAGCAGAAAATAGTTTTAGGGTTTTTCTTTTCAGCTGCCGTTAGCCAAATCTTGCCTTGATTAGATTGGCTGTTCTAATACCTGCCAAACCACTACTCGGTTTGTCCCTGGTGAGCAAAAGCTGCTGACCCACGCCAGCAGACGGCGAGGGGAGGGGAGGAGAGAAAATAATTTACCCGATTTACAAAGAAATCTGTAAGATGGCAGAACTTCTTGAGTGGAGCGTTTTCACCCAATTACCAGTTTGCTGTCACCAACATAAAGATCAATCACTTCCAGGAGTAATTGGAGGAGAGAGAGAGAGTAGTAACAAGTCCGAAATATGTTCAAATAGATGCTTATAGAGAAAAAAAAACAAGATGTGTGGCTACTGACCAGACTCATCAAAAAGAAAACCTCAAAACTTTTTAAAAAAATCCTGTTCCAACAAGTAAAAATAACCTTAAACGCAGATGAAGGCAGAAGGGGCGAGGGGAGGAAAAGGGTATTTATTAAATGTATAAAACTGATTTCCAGAGGCATCATAATTAACAGTCATGTGTTTCAGACATCAGAGCACTTTCAATATACGACAGACAGCAGTGAATGTTCTAGTCAACAAAATTCAAGGCTGGTCAAAAGTCGTTCAAAATTCAGCTAAGCTTTTTTTTTTGTGTGTGACATGTTTTTTTTTTAAAAACCACCTGATGTGTTTCACTGTCTTCTAATGGTACCAACTGCATTTGTAAGAGGCTTCGAATGACATAGTCAAAATGCTTCCACAAAGAACTGTTCAAAATAAAATGCCGAAACCATGAAAAATCTCTTTTCTTCTGTAACTTGTAAAACAAAAAGCAGCACGAAAAAGTTAAGGACTGTGTCAATCGCAACTGAATTAGTAACCACTGATGTGTGTCTGGAAATAAAATTGGATGGTGCAGTGTAAAGGGACTCTGACTGGTCAGTTGACATATTAGTCAGTCAGTCAACCACTTGCTCATTAATGTCTTTTAATACCTGAAGCTACAATTCCACAGGGTCAAATACTGTATAAAACTGGAACCAGCAGTCTATCGAACTTCCAAAAGGAAGCAAATTGTGTTTGGAAGACTAAGGCAGGTTTTTTTTATTTAAAAAAAGGTCTTAACTAAGTTACCCTCAGAGACCCAGAGTTCAATGTTTCCGCAAAGAAAGAAAAGGTGACCGGACAGTTTAAATAACGTCTGCCGTGAAGTTTGGTCCAGTTGTTATAGACGGGCAAACTTGAATTAAAACTTAAAACAAAAAGGCCAAAATACACTATGTAATGGCATGTTGCACATGGCCACTTAATGATGCAAGTGTTCTGTACATAAAGAAATATCTTTTCACTAACAGAAATTCACATGTAAAGAAAGCTACAATTACTCTGAAATCCCTTTGGTAAAAACTTTAATAATGGTGCCTCATTTTTCCATATCAACTAACTTCAAGCCACCTCATACTATAATACACAATAAGCTAGTAAGTGATGCTAGCACATTGATGCAGATTGTTTCTCCTTTCTTTAAAAAAAAAAGTCTGTTGACAATATGTACAGAGTATTTACAAAAAAGATAGCAGTGTTTCATTTTTGCTGTTGTCGTTGTCGGAGCTGGTGAATGACATTGGACGAGATGCCAAACGTGGGCACACAGGAGGACCTATTGTGTGGGTTGGTCACGGCCCCTTGAGCAATGCACTGTATTTCACCCTGTACTTGTTGATTTTCATGAAGTGCAGTGTCTCCTTTTCACAGGTGGTTGTGCAAGGCACCATGCCCTCCAAGCGCTCCCCCATTAGCCACTTGCTGGTCTCGGCGGCCATCTCGCGAGTCACGTGCTCTTTGCTCCATTTATCCACCCAGGCCTGGAAGCGCTGATGTAGCCGCGTGCTGACCCGCTCGTGGGACTACATTTCAAAGAGAGAAGAAAGCACGGCGTCAATAGATGGCGTAGGAACAATAAATGCAGATGCTGGCCTAAATCCAAGGTAGACACAAAATGCCGGAGGAACTTAGCGGGTCAGGCAGCATCTCGGGAGAGAAGTAATGGGTGAAGACCCATCTGAAGAAGGGTCTCGATCTGAAACGCCACCCATTCCTTCTCTCCTGAGATGCTGCCTGACCCGCTGAGTTACTCCAGCATTTTGTGTCTACCCACGGCGTCAATGGACTTTAGAGAAACATGCCCTTCCACCCACCGAGCCCGCGCCGACCAGCGATCCCTGTATACTAGCACTATCCCACACACTAGGGACAAATTGCAATTTACAGAAGCCAGTTAACCGCACAAACAATAGACAATAGGTGCAGGAGGCCATTCGGCCCTTCGAGCCAGCACCGCCATTCAATGTGATCATTGCTGATCATTCTCAATCAGTATCCCGTTCCTGCCTTCTCCCCATACCCCCTGACTCCGCTGTCCTTAAGAGCTCTATCCAGCTCTCTCTTGAATGCATTCAGAGAATTGGCCTCCACTGCCTTCTGAGGCAGAGAATTTCACAGATTCACAACTCTCTGACTGAAAAAGTTTTTCCTCATCTCAGTTTTAAATGGCCTACCCCTTATTCTTAAACCTGCACGTCTTTGGAGTGTTGGAGGAAACCGGAGCACCCGGAGAAAACCCACGTAATCACAGGGAGAACGTACAAACTCCGTACAGACTGCGCCCGTAGTCAGGATCGAATCAGAGTGCCGGGCGCGGTAAGGCAGCAACTCTACCGCTGCGCCACTAGGCCGCCCCAATACCCATGAAACTTACAGAATCAGAGAAAGAATTGAGTTTCATGGGGTAAGCCAGTTAAAGCAAACACCAAGGTAAGATTTACAATGCGCAAGATAAAATGCACTTGGCTCTTGGTGATGGTTGGGGTGACAAGCAGTCAACAAATATTTTCGGCCTATCATTTCCCATTTGTCGAATGGATAGCAGCTTCATAACACGTTCTCATAAGTTCTCATACCCGGGGGGATAAAACCCAAAAGATTTCTGCATTAGTCTGCATGCTCTCAGTTCCTGTATGGCTAAAGTGATATAACAAGTCCATCACTGATTAATTTTTAGCTTAGCTTAGAGATACAGATTGAAACAGGCCCTTCAGCCCACCGAGTCCATGCTGACCATTAATCACTCATCTGTTGGGACAGTTAGACTGGTCGTTGAACTAGGATGGGGGAGGAATGGAGAGGGAGGGAAAGCAAGGGTTACTTGAAGTAATTTATTCACAAAATGCTGGAGTAACTCAGCAGGTCAGGCAGCATCTCAGGAGAGAAGGAATGGGCGACGTTTCGGGTCGAGACCCTTCTTCAGACTGATGTCAGGGGGGCGGGACAAAGTGTCCCGCCCCCCTGACATCAGTCTGAAGGGTCTCGACCCGAAACGTCGCCCATTCCTCTCCTGAGATGCTGCCTGACCTGCTGAGACTCCAGCATTTTGTGAAATAAATACCTTCGATTTGCACCAGCATCTGCAGTTATTTTCTTACACTTGGAAGTACTTGAAGTAACCCTTGCTTTCCCCCCCCTCTCCATACCTCCCCCTTCCTAGTTCAACCAGACTGACGGTCCCTTTGATTACATTTTATATCTGTCTGCTTCGTTGTCACCTTCTCCTAACGATGATCTTCCTTGAACCCCATCCCCTTTGATATCTTGGTTTCACACCTAACAAGGAACATCGGGACAGTGCAGGAAAATGATGCTGAGGTAAAAGAGCAGCCATCATTTCATTGACCAGAGTAGGTATAAAATATGCCCCATAGCAGGCAGAAACATTCAAAGAACATCTATGGGGGGGAGGGAAGCATAATCTTTTATAGCTAAAATGTCATCAACCTGAAACTCTAGACCTGCAATTACCCTCCCAATATCTGTTGCTTTTAGATGTCTGGTTCCCAGCATCCACAGTGGGCGACACAGCCTTACAGCGCAAGAACCAGGTTCGATCCTGTCTACTGGGAGTTTGTACGTTCTCAATGTAACCATGTGGGGTTTTCCCTGGGTTTCCCCCCACACTCCAAAGACGTACAGGTTTGTAGGTTAATTGGCTTTGGTAAAAATTGTGTACAGGGATCACTGGTTGACGTGGGCACGAAGGGCCGAAAGTGAGACCGCACCTGGAGTACTGTGTGCAGTTGTACAGGGCCCTAGTGAGACCGCACCTGGAGTACTGTGTGCAGTTGTACAGGGCCCTAGTGAGACCGCACCTGGAGTACTGTGTGCAGTTTTGGTCTCCAAATTTGAGGAAGGAAATTCTTGCTAGTGAGGGCGTGCAGCGTAGGTTTACTAGGTTAATTCCCGGAATGGCGGGACTTTCATATGTTGAAAGACTGGAGCGACTAGGCTTGTATACATGGAATTTAGAAGGATGAGAGGAGATCTTATCGAAACATATAAGATTATTAAGGGGTTGGACACGTTAGAGGCAGGAAACATGTTCCCAATGTTGGGGGAGTCCAGAACAGGGGCCCACAGTTTAAGAATAAGGGGTAGGCCATTTAGAACTGAGATGAGGAAAAACTTTTTCAGTCAGAGAGTTGTGAATCTGTGGAATTCTCTGCATCAGAAGGCAGTGGAGGCCAATTCTCTGAATGCATTCAAGAGAGAGCTAGATAGAGCTCTTAAGGATAGCGGAGTCAGGGGGTATGGGGAGAAGGCAGGAACGGGGTACTGATTGAGAATGATCAGGCATGATCACATTGAATGGCAGTGCTGGCTCGAAGGGCCGAATGGCCTCCTCCTGCACCTATTGTCTATTGAAAGGCCTGTTCTCGCGGTGTATCTCTAAACTAGACACAGCATCTTGCTCTTTGTATCCTCGAAAGACACAATCCAACAGAGCCTGTAAGGAGTGCACTGACCTGTCGAGCCCTAAGCAGTGCAGTCCTCCTGTACATGTAGTCTTCTGATTTGAAGACATACACCATCTTGTACGAGTTGAGTTTAAAATTGCACTGTGCTTTATCATAATTCTCAGCATTCTCCATTGATTTCTTATTGCTGCATTCCTTCCCTTCTTTCTCTTGTTGCTCCCGACCCCGTTGGCACTTGCGAATTCGGCGTAGATTCCTGTTAAAAGCAGAACCGTACAGAAGAGTGCTTCAGTTGACTGCAATTAAACATAAGAGTGGTGTGGGGAGATATCCATAGGAAATATACTACAGCTGCCAGGCACAAATTGCTCTTTTTTATTACATGTTCCTCTTAATAATCCGTAGTATAAGAAAATAACTGCAGATGCTGGTACAAATCGAAGGTATTTATTCACAAAATGCTGGAGTAACTCTGCAGGTCAGGCAGCATCTCAGGAGAGAAGGAATGGGTGACGTTTCGGGTCGAGACCCTTCTTCCGTCTGAAGAAGGGTCTCGACCCGAAACGTCACCCATTCCTTCTCTCCTGAGATGCTGCCTGACCTGCTGAGTTACTCCAGCATTTTGTAAATAAATACCTCTTAATAATCCCCTCATTCCATTCAACTAAAAATAATTATTGTAAGATTAATCATTTCACCATTTGGTGGGGAGATGATATTTGCACAGTGTTCTGCATATGGAGCACAGAACTGAGATATTGAAGAACAACTAATCATGGAATGTGTGTGATGTAGTCTGCTGGAGGCAGTAGTTGAGGCAGGGACTATCGCTACGTTTAAGAAGCAATTAGGCAGGTACATGGACAGGAAAGGTTTAGAGGGATATACTAGACCAAGTTGGGCCCAAACCTCTCCTGCATTGGTGCAGCACCCTCTCCTCCTCCCCCTCACTCCATCCCCCTCAAACCCCCCTTATCCTCCCTCCTCCCTCCCTCCCGAGGAGATAGATTTAAACTTTAAAATGTGAATAACTTAAAAAATATAACACCGATTTCAATTTCAATTAGCACCAAAGGGACGACGGTGTGTCAGGTGGGCCTAAAATTGTTGCGCTATCGTCTACCATTTTGGCTGTAGTTCAGGAACAAACAAGCAAGAGTTTTAGTATATAGATGGGTCAAACGCAGGCAAGTGGGACTTGTATAGATGGGACATGTTGGTCGGTGTAGGCAAGTTGGGCTGAAGGGCCTGTTTCCACACTGTATGACTAGACGTAGATGCATGCAACATGGAAACAGTCCTTTAACCGAGATACCGTCAGCCACCATTCATTTTACATTAATCCCATCTTTTTTAAAATTTTCTCCAGAATCTCACCAACTCTCCCCAAATTCTACCATTCACCTTCACACTGAGGACCTTGTCCAACCACCTGCCTATCAAACCCTTCCCCCATCTGTATCTACCTATCACTCACCAGGCTTTGTCCTGCCCCTCCTCTCCTCCAGCTTTCTTCCTCCCTCCCCACCACAATCAGTCTGAAGAAGAATCCTAACTCAAAACATCACATCTCTATATTCTCCAGTAATGCCGCCTTAGTCGCTGAGTTACTCCAACACTTTGTCCTTTTTTTTTGGTAAACCAAATCTGCAGTTCCTTGTGCAGGAAGGAGCTGCAGATGCTGGTTATATGCCGAAGTTAGACAAAAAGTGCTGGCGTAACTCAGAGGGTCAGGCAGCATCTCTGGAGAAAAGGAATGGGTGATGCTTCGAGTCGGGACCTTATTTCTTGCAATTTTCAGTGGCCAATTCACCTACAAACTCGCCATCTTAGGGATGAGTGAAGGAAACTGGAAAACCCGGGGGGGAAATGCACACAGAATGTACAAGCTTCACACAGGCAATACCAGAGGTCAGGATTGAGCCATGGGCTCTGGCCCCGTGAGGCAGCAGCTCATCAGTGATAGTAAGACCACTATCAAAAAGAGTAAGCAGAAACCATAGTGGATGGAGTTTCAGCCATATGTTTCCAGGCCAATTTCCCAGTGATCACGAATCAACCCGAAGTAATCACAACAGTGGATAAAGACCTGTGTGCAATTTTGTGCATAAAACAATAGGACAAAATCGGCAAAATAATGTTGCTCAAGTCCTTTATAATGGTGTACTGTTTACGAATAAGAATGATTTGCATTTGTATGGTGCTTGCCACAACTTCGGGTCATTCCATTTTATAGCCAGAAGCTACTTTAAATTTAGTCACTGATGTAATGCAGGACTCAATTTACACAGAGCAAAATTACAAGGTTTTCAGTGTGAAGGAGGCCAAGTCAATGGATATCTTTATGGCGGAGGTTGACAGATTCTTGATTAGTACGGGTGTGAGGGGATACGGGGAGAAGGTGATTGAGAGGGAAAGATCAATCAGCCATGATTGAATGGCAGAGTAGACTTGATAGAAACATAGAAAATAGGTGCAGGAGTAGGCCATTCGGCCCTTCGAGCCTGCACCGCCATTCAATATGACCATGGCTGATTATCCAGCTCAGTAACCTGTACCTGCCTTCTCTCCATACTCCCTGATCCCTTTAGCCACAAGGGCCACATCTAACTCCCTCTTAAATATAGCCAATGAACTGGCCTCAACTACCTTCTGTGGCAGAGAATTCCACAGACTCACCACTCTCTGTGTGAAGAAATGTTTTCTCATCTCGGTCCGAAAAGACTTCCCCCTTATCCTTAAGTTGTGACCCCTGGTTCTGGACTTCCCCAACATCGGGAACAATCTTCCCGCATCTAGCCTCTCCAACCCCTTAAGAATTTTATATGTTTCAATAAGATCCCCCCACAGTCTTCAAAATTCCAGCGAGTATAAGCCTAGTCTATCCAGTCTTTCTTCATATGAAAGTCCTGCCATCCCAGGGATCAATCTGGTGAACCTTCTCTGTACTCCCTCTAAGGCTAGAATGTCTTTCCTCAGATTAGGAGACCAAAACTGTACACTGATGGGCCGAATGGCCTAATTCTGCTCCTACAACTTATGAAACTCCCACAACACCAACATGATTATCTGCTTCTGAGATTTTGGTTGTGTTAGGACTTATGTGAGGACGTCATCGAGGAAGTCAACAGAGGAGCCTTACCTTGGCAGGAACACAGGTTTCTGTGCTAGATGTTCCCGTAGTTCAGGAGAGGTAGAATCTGAATTCATATAACGATCCATAAAGTCCGACCAGCGCTGTAAACAGATAAGCGTTATTCAAAAATCATCAGCCAAAGTAGGTGGATATAATGCTCATAAAATGTTTTCTACTTTAGTTGGCGTTTAACTTCCACATATACTTGTAAATTCCTAATGAAGATGGGCAAGGGGAAAAAAATCCTTTAAAGGTTGCTGTACCTTCATGTAAAATATCACCTTGTGATGATATTGCTCATATTTATTCACAAAATGCTGGAGTAACTCAGCAGGTCAGGCAGCATCTCGGGAGAGAAGGAATGGGTGACGTTTCGGGTCGAGACCCTTCTTCAGACTGATGTCGGGCGTGGCACAAAGGAAGGATATAGGTGGAGACAGGAAGATAGAGGGAGAACTGGGAAGGAGGAGGGGAAGGGAGGGACAGAGGAGCTATCTGAAGTTGGAGAAGTCGACGTTCATACCACCGGGCTGCAAACTGCCCAGGCGAAATATGAAGTGCTGCTCCTCCAATTTCCGGCGGGCCTCACTATGGCACTGGAGGAGGCCCATGACAGAGAGATCAGACTGGGAATGGGAGGGGGAGTTAAAGTGCTGGGCTACCGGGAGATCAGTTGCGTTAATGCGGACCGAGCGCAGGTGTTCAGCGAAGCGAACGCCGAGCCTGCGCTTGGTTTCGCCGATATAAATAAGTTGACATCTAGAGCAGCGGATGCAATAGATGAGGTTGGAGGAGGTGCAGGTGAACCTCTGTCTCACCTGGAAAGACTGTTTGGGTCCTTTGATGGAGTTGAGGGGGGAGGCAAAGGGACAGGTGTTGCATCTCGTGCGGTTGCAAGGGAAAGTGCCCGGGGTTAGGGTGGTTTGGGTAGGAAGGGACGAGTGGACCAGGGAGTTACGGAGGGAACGGTCTCTGCGGAACGCAGAGAGGGGAGGGGATGGGAAGATATGACCAGTGGTGGGGTCCCGTTGTAGGTGACGGAAATGTTGGTGGATGATATGTTGGATCCGCTGGCTGGTGGGGTGGAAGGTGAGAACGAGGGGGATCCTGTCCTTGTTGCGAGTGGGGGGAGGGGAAGCAAGAGCGGAGCTGCGGGATGTAGAAGAGACCCTAGTGAGAGCCTCATCTATAATGGAGGAGGGGAAGCCCCGTTTTCTGAAGAACGAGGACATCTCGGAAGCCCTAGTCTGAAACACCTCATCCCGGGCGCAGATGCAGCGTAGACAGAGGAATTGGGAGTAGGGGATAGACTTTTTGCAAGGGACCGGGTGGGAAGAAGTGTAGTCCAGATAGCTGTGCGAGTCGGTGGGCTTGTAGTAAATGTCCGTCACTAGTCTGTCTCCTGTGATAGAGATGGTGAGGTCCAGAAACGGGAGGGAGATGTCAGAGATAGTCCAGGTATATTGAAGGGCAGGATGGAAATTGGAGGTGAAGTGTATGAAGTCAGTGAGTTCTGCATGGGTGCAAGAGGTAGCACCAATGCAGTCGTCGATGTAGCAGAGGTAGAGTTCGGGGATGGGGCCAGTGTACGTCTGGAACAGGGATTGTTCGACGTACCCGACAAAGAGGCAGGCATAGCTAGGGCCCATGCGAGTGCCCATAGCTACGCCTATGGTTTGGAGGAAGTGGGAGGAGTCGATATTGCTCATCTCTGCTGATTCACCCAGCAGACAGAGGCTCAACAGTGAGAGACCAACAAGTCAAGTCAAGTTTATTTGTCACATACATATTCAAGATGTGCAGTGAAATGAAAGTGGCAACGCCTGCGGATTGTGCTAAACTACAAAACACAATAGAATTATTTTTTTTAACACAAAAAATAGACAATAGGTGCAGGAGGAGGCCATTCGGCCCTTCGAGCCAGCACCACCATTCAATGTGATCATGGCTGATCATTCTCAATCAGTACCCCGTTCCTGCCTTCTCCCCATACCCCCTGACTCCGCTATCCTTAAGAGCTCTATCTAGCTCTCTCTTGAATGCATTCAGAGAATTGGCCTCCACTGCCTTCTGAGGCAGAGAATTCCACAGATTCACAACTCTCTGACTGAAAAAGTTTTTCCTCATCTCAGTTCTAAATGGCCTACCCCTTATTCTTAAACAGTGGGCCCTTGTTCTGGACTCCCCCAACATTGGGAACATGTTTCCTGCCTCTAACGTGTCCAACCCCTTAATAATCTTATACGTTTCGATAAAATCTCCTCTCAATTCCAGTGTAGACAAGCCTAGTCGCTCCAGTCTTTCAACATATGATAGTCCCGCTATTCTGGGAATTAACCTAGTAAACCTACGCTGCACGCCCTCAAAATAAATGAATACAGTAAATTAAATTAGTCCCACACTTTTGTTTAAAAATTAATTTTGTTTATGTTAAAAAAGGTTTGCCTTTATATAGGGCCTTTCATGAGCGGAAGTGGCGGCGCCTAACGGCTGCGGCTCGCTAACAGTCTGTTCGTCTTTTTTCCTTTTTTTTTTGTTGTGTGTCGGTGTTGGGATGGTTTTTTTTTTTTTTGGTTGTGTATGTGTGGGGGGTGGTGGTGTGGGTGGGGGAAACCTTTCTCTTTTAGGTCTCTTCATCACGGCGCGGGGTGCGGCTCGGCCGCGGGGCCTTCTATCGCCCGGTGCGGCTCGGCTGCTGGACTTAACATCGTCCGGTGCGGCTCGGCCGCTGAACTTAACAGTGCCCGGTGCGGCTCGGCCGCGGGGCGCAACATCGTCCGGCGCGGCTCGGCCGCGGGGCCTAACATCGCCCGGTGCGGCTCGGCCGTTGGACTTAACATCGCCCGGCGCGGCTCGGCCGTGGGACTTTTCATCGCTGGTGCGGCTCGGCCGCTGGACTTAACATCGCCCGGTGCGGCTTGGCCACGGGACCTTCCATCGCCCGGTGCGGCTCGGCCGCTGGGCTTAACATCGCCCGGCGCGGCTCGGCCGCGGGGCCTAACATCACTGGTGCGGCTCGGCCGCTGGACTTAACAGTGCCCGGTGCGGCTCGGCCGCGGGGCCTAACATCGCACGGCGCGGCTTGGACGCGGGGCCTAACATCGCTGGTGCGGCTCGGCCGCTGGACTTAGCGGTGCCCGGTGCGGTCGCGGGGCCTTCCATCGCCTTGCGGGGACTGTGCGGGTCGGTCGGGGACGAGCTGTTTGTCCGTGGGCGTGGGGAAGAGAGTGGAAGTTTTGTTGCCTCCATCACAGTGAGGGGGTGTTTGGAGTCACTGTGATGGACGTTTATGTTGGGGTCATGTGTCTTGTGTTCTTTTTTGTGTATGACTGCTATGTAATTTTGTTCGGTACCTTGGTACCGAATGACAAATAAAGCTCTGTTGAATCTGTTGAATCTGTTGAATCTCCAAATGCCCCAAACTATTTTACAGCCAGCACTTGCAAAATGTAATGTAATAATAATGGTGTTGCAATGGTAAAGTTGCTGCCTCACAACACCAGAGACCCGGATTTCATCCTGACTACGGGTGCTTGTCTGTACGGAGTTTGTACGTTCTCCCCGTGACCGCGCGGGCTTTCTCCGAGATCTTTGATTTCCTCCCACACTCCAAGGACGTACAGGTTTGTAGGTTAATTGGCCTCGGTAAAATTGTAAGTTGTCCCTAGTGTGTGTAGGATAGTGTTAGTGTGCGGGGATCGCTGGTCGGCGCGGACCCGGTGGGTCGAAGGGCCTGTTTCCACGCTGTATCTCTAAACTGAATTAAACTAAACTAAGTGTGGCAGGCAATATGCACACAGCATGGTCCAACAAACAGCAGTGTGAAAGTAACCAGTAACTTAGTTTTAAAACCATGCTGGTTGAGGGATACATTTTGGTCAGGACATGGGGGACATATTCTTCAAAATGATGCTGGAGATTAGAGGGTAAACGGGGTCTCATATTGGTGTTTCATCCAAATGATGACACCACCAATACCGGACACCCGCAAAATGTCACGGTTAAATCAGGGTATACCTTAATTTCAGCATATCCAAGCTTCATCAAAATACGAAAACAAAGATAATAACAACAAAATCTGATTCACGAATGCAAGGGGTAGCTGTACAGCCCAACCAGTTATGTTGAATTATAATCACCAAATGGGTATAATTTTTAATCCCAATAGAATAAGAATGATCCCAGGAATGATTGGGTTAACATATGATGAGCGCTTAACAGCACTGGGCCTGCACTCACTGCAGTTTAGAAGGACGAGAGGGGGACCTCATTGAAACAGTGAACAGTGAAAGGCCTGGATAGAATGAATGTGGAGAGGATGTTTCCACTAGTGGGAGAGTCTGGGACCAGAGGCCACAGCTTCAGAATAAAAGGACGTACCCTTAGGAAGGAGATGAGGAGGAATTTCTTTAGCTAGACGGTGGTGAATCTGTGGAATTCATCGCCACAGATGGCTGTGGAAGCCAAATCAATGGGTTTTTTAAAGGTGGAGATGGGCAGATTCTTGATTAGTACGGGTGTCAGCACGGTTAAAGGGAGAAGGCAGGAGAATAGGGTTGAGAAGGAAAGATAGATCAGCCATGATTGAATGGCGGAGTAGACTTGATGGGCCGAATGGCCTAATTCTGCACCTATAACTTATGAACCTATGAAAACAGTGAATTTGACATAACTTCGGTCAATGGCAGAAGAATTAGGCAGCAGCTGATTCATACTAAGAGGCTGACCTTGGCTCTAAATAGAGAAATAGTTTATCTGTTTTTTTCCCCAACCACATCAAAGACATGCAAGTGATCTCCAGTCTGCATGGTAGTGTAAGGAAATAACTGCAGATGCTGGCATGGGCTCAGGCCTCTATTGCCAAAGGAGCATTTAGGCATTGCACTCCCACATCTCTGCCAAAAGCCAGTGTATACAGCTGTGAGGAGTTGGGAAGCATCCAGACTTATCTCTGAATGATAGTAACATCGCACAAAACACTCAACACACAAGGAATTGACAAATCAAGGTCTAATTAGCTATTGTAAAGGCAGCTTCAAAGAGCGGCTGAACACATCAACCCAAACATGGCTAGAATGTACGTGAGCTCAGGCTCACACACAACGTCTTCTTCTACCAGGATTCTACCACTGGCACGGTACTTTAAAACAGAAGCCATGAGTTCAGATTTAACAAAATGAAAATCTATCTGTTATTTACAGCCCAGTATCAATTTCTGCATTATAACATTTGCCTTGGATTCTGATACCCTATTCTGTCGGGCTTTTGTGCAATTGATGGCCCACACACCTGGAAATGGCTTTTAAGGAAAGGAAAGGAAAGAGGAGGTCGTTGAGGCCGGGACTATCCCAACATTTAAGAAACAGTTAGACAGGTACATGGATGGGGACAGGTTTGGAGGAATATGGACCAAATGCGGGTAGGTGGGTCTAGTGTAGCTGGGACATGTGGGCATGTTGGCCAGTGTGGCTGATCATTCTCAATCAGTACCCTGTTCCTGCCTTCTCCCCATACCCCCGGACTCCGCTATCCTTAAGAGCTCTATCCAGCTCTCTCTTGAATGCATTCAGAGAATTGGCCTCCACTGCCTTCTGAGGCAGAGAATTCCACAGATTCACAACTCTCTGACTGAAAACGTTTTTCCTCATCTCCGTTCCAAATGGCCTGCCCCTTATTCTTAAACTGTGGCCCCTTATTCTTAAACTGTGGCCCCTTATTCTTGACTCCCCAACATTGGGAGCATGATTCCTGCCTCTAACGTGTCCAACCCCTTAATAATCTTATACGTTTCGATAAGATCCCCTCTCATCCTTCTAAATTCCAGTGTACACAAGCCTAGTCGCTCCAGTCTTTCAACATATGACAGTCCCGCCATTCCGGGAATTAACCTAGTAAACCGACGCTGCACGCCCTCAATCGCAAGAATATCCTTCCTCAAATTTGGAGACCAAAACTGCACACAGTACTCCAGGTGCGGTCTCACTAGGGCCCTGTACAACTGCAGAAGGACCTCTTTGCTCCTATACTCAACTCCTCTTGTTCTGAAGGCCAACATTCCATTGGCTTTATTCACTGCCTGCTGTACCTGCATGCTTCCTTTCAGTGACTGATGCACTAGGACACCCAGATCTCACGGACCAGTACGATAACTGCTAACCTCTTCAATCTGTGGCTTCACAGCTCATAATATTCCTCACCTCAGTTTGTCATCAAGCTAGAAGATCAACCTTGATTCAATAAGGAGAGCCTGAGGACCATGCCAGGAGCAACACATCTTGGAATGAGGTGCTGAGTGAAGTTTCTACATGTGAACTAACGAGGAACGCTGAAGCCATTGGCAGACGCGGTGCCCAACAAGTAACAGAGCAGAGTGAAGTATCACAATCTCATCGCTCGTTAATCAGCAACACGGGACCATCAACATGAAGTCCAAAGACGGGCTCCAACACAAAACGTCATCCATTCCTTCTCTCCGGAGATGCTGCCTGACCCGCTGAGTGTCTATCTTCGGTACAAAGCAGAATCTGCAGTTCCTCCCTACACTCCAGAAACAGCCCTTCCTCAAACACTATGTGTGAATGCAAAAACTAGGTGCTCACTAGCATTTTGTAAGTGAACCATTCTACAAAGCCTCAATTTATGGTAAGAATTCTCACAGACATTGCCAGATATTGCCACGGCCGGGGCAGGGAGTGAGGAGGTACTTGGTTGGGTGCTAGTTGGGTGTTGCTGCTCTCTTTGGCCATTAACACTGGACATCGGTGGCCCTGACACACGACTTTGAAGATTTCATTTCCAACCCTTCTTCCTTTGAGTAGATAGATGTTGGCAAAGGCTTCCTACAAGTCACTGGGGTTTATATCATTTTCTTTTTAACGTTTTTGAATCTTCTCAAACTATTTTCTCACTCTGCCTCTTAGTCAGCACCTTTACTTCATACTTTAGATACAGCATTGAAATGAGAATCTATGCTATTAGCTGATACAGTTAATTCGAGATATTGATATTTTGTTGTAGATGGGTGAAGATGGTTTATTTTGTTGTTGTTTTAGCTAATATAAAATGAATGCTTATTTTCAGTAGAAAGCAGTAAGATGGATGCTTGTGGCAGAAATGTTATCATTGGGAATGGAATGTGTGTGTCCCTTTACAAATGATAGGGAGTAGACAGAGGAGTATTAAAAATAAATAAATTTTGGAGCAAATTACGTGTGTTATTCGGATTGAAGGTAAAGAACTTGAATTATCAGAAACAGGCCCACCGAGTCCGTGCCGACTGGCGGTCACCCCGTGCACTAGCACTATGCTGCCACTAGGGACAATTAACACAAGCCAATTAACCAACAAACCTGTACGTCTTTGGAGTCTAGGAAGAAACCAGAGCACCCGGAGAAAACCCACGCGGTCACACGGAGAATGTGCAAACTCTGTACAGAAAGCACCCGTAGTCAAGATTGAACCCAGGTCTCTGGCGCTGTAAAGAAGCAACTCTACCACTGCGCCGTCGTAGTGACAGAATGTGGATTAAACATTCCACATGAAGTTGGACATCAGACATGATAATAATGTTGTCTGCCCAGTGGAGTCAGCTGAACGCATGTGGGACCTCAATACTGGAGACCTACGCCTGGAAGAAGATGCAGGCTACCATTCATTCCTGCCAACTGATTTGGAGGGTTTTGCAGAGACCGTGTTGGTGGTGTCTCTCTGGTGATGTGGGGCAACCTGCTGTCGGCAGTAAAACAATCCTAGAAACAGATAAGAGGGTAGGAATATCTGCTCCCAGTAGTTTGTGTGATTCTTGTGCCAGGTCCAAGGTCTTGATCTACAAACATAGTTTTTTTCCCTCCAAACAGCCAAAGACTAGTGGGTGCACAGAAGGTAATGAAGAATTTTACCACCAGCCAGGTATGGCTGATCATATCCGAAAACATTGAAGGCCGAGTTGCTGGACTTACAGCGAAGCGAAGGTGGCGCAGCGGTAGAGTTGCTGCCTTACAGCTAATGCAGCGCCAGAGACTCGGGTTCTATCCTGACTACGGGCGCCGTCTGTACGGAGTTTGTACGTTCTCCCCGTGACCTGCGTGGGTTTACTCCGAGATCTTCGGTTTCCTCCCACACTCCAAAGACGTACAGGTGTGTAGGTTAATTGACTGGGTAAAATGTGAAAATTGTCCCTAGTGTGTGTAGGGTAGTGTTAGTGTGCGGGGATCGCTGGGCGGCGCGGACTCGGTGGGCCGAAGGGCCTGTTTCCGCGCTGTATCTCTAAATCTAAATCTAAATCTAAAAAAATTGCAATTCTAGTGGTTATAATGAATATTACAACAAAATTAATTTGAAGAAAAATGGAGTTATTCCAGTTGCCAAGATTCCCCCAACTCCAGCAGAAACGACACCTACGCCAGGCGACCCTCTGTTGGTGCGTTTGACAATTATGCACCCGTGACTGATTTAATCTTAACCTCAACATGTTGTGCTCACCTCTGCTTCCACGGGACCATCTGAGTTTTCCTCTTCAGTGTCCAGCAGGTCAATAGTCAACGACACCTGTTCTTGGCTGTGTATGAATGAAAGCTGGGTGCAAAGGACAGGAACATTATAGAGTGGCATGGTCTGAAATATACTTAATTCCTGCACACTTATATAATAAGTATAACAATATACTTGCAACTAACATTTTTGATCTGACAACACATCCAGCAAATGCCTCTTTTTCAATAATGATAATAAAAACTTTAATAGCAAACAAAAGCCCGCCTCCCTTGTCCCATCCACGAACAACGGTGAATTGGATACTTTCCCCTCAAAGTACATAGATTGAAACTGAAAGGAGTACAGGTGCTCCCCCGGCTTGCGATATTTTGACTTTGCGATGGTGCAAATGGCAGCGACCAGTGGCGAGCCGCATCTCGCTTCCGGCCACGCGATCTCGTGCATTACATGCATTTCGACTTACAATACTTTCGGTTTCCGATGGGTTTCTCGGAACAGAACGCTATCAGAAGCTGAGGAGCACCTATATATATATATATATATATATATATATATATATATATCTCAAAGAGAAAAGTACTGGGCTAGGAAAAGGTAAACTTTAATAGGGTAACAGACATCTCTGCAAATTAAATAGACAATAGGTGCAGGAGGAGGCCATTTGGCCCTTCGAGCCAGCATCACCATTCAATGTGATCATGGCTGATCATTCTCAATCAGTACCCCGTTCCTGTCTTCTCCCCATACCCCCTGACTCCGCTATCCTTAAGAGCTCTATCTAGCTCTCTCTTGAATGCATTCAGAGAATTGGCCTCCACTGCCTTCTGAGGCAGAGAATTCCACAGATTCACAACTCTCTGACTGAAAAAGTTTTTCCTCATCTCAGTTCTAAATGGCCTGCCCCTTATTCTTAAACTGTGGCCCCTTGTTCTGGGCTCCCCCAACATTGGGAACATGTTTCCTGCCTCTAACGTGTCCAACCCCTTAATAATCTTATACGGTTCGATAAGATCTCCTCTCACCCTTCTAAATTCCAGTGTATACAAGCCTAGTCGCTCCAGTCTTTCAACATATGACAGTCCCGCCATTCCGGGAATTAACCTAGTAAACCTACGCTGCACGCCCTCAATAGCAAGAATATCCTTCCTCAAATTTGGAGACCAAAACTGCACACAGTACTCCAGGTGCGGTCTCACTAGGGCCCTGTACAACTGCAGAAGGACCTCTTTGCTCCTATGCTCAACTCCTCTTGTTATTAAGGCCAACATTCCATTGGCTTTCTTCACTGCCTTCAAATAACAGAACAAGCCTGTGGAAAAGTGTGCAGTTCACAATGTCGAGCTCTAGGAAGGATGTCAATAAGCTGGAACGGGTGCAGAAAAGATTCACATGAAGTTACTGGCATTGGAAGGCTTGAGTTACAAGGAGAGATTGGGAAGGCTGTGGCTTTATTTGTAAAGTGTAGAAGGCTTTGGAGTGACTGCGTAGAGGTTTATAAAATTAGGAGGGGCATAGATAGTGTGAATGGTCACAGTAGTTTTCTCCTGGGTAGGACAGTATAAAACTAGAGGGCACAAATTTAAGTTGAGAGGTGAAAAATTTAAAGGATACCCAAGGGGGAACTTTTTCACACAGAGGAAAGTGAGAATGTGGAAAAAGCTGCCAGAGGAACTGGTCGAGGATGTACAAATGCCATAATTAAAAGGTATTTAGGAAGGTACATGGAAAGGAAAGCTTAAGAGTACTGTGAATCAGTGGGACTAGCTCAGGTAGGCAGCTTGGTAGGTGTGGACGAGTTGAGCTGAGGGACTTATTCCATGTTATACAACGCTACAGTCTTTAAAGATAGACACAAAATGCTGGAGTAACTCAGCAGGACGGGCAGCATCTCTGGATAGAAGGTGTGGGTGACGTTTCGGGTCAGGACCCTTTTTCAGACTGTTTTTCTTTTGACGGTCTCTAACCCCACTTCAGTCCCATTCGTCAAGCAGAGACTGCCCCAGCAGCGGGGAAGACCACAGTGCTCCGTGACAATCCCGCTCCTTAAAAGGAATATTCTTTGATGACATCAAAGAAAAGTTCTTGGGAGACTAGGAAGAGTAATGTTGAAGCTGTGGCTCAAGACCTCGGTTAGCTCTGGACTGTCACTGAATAACAGTGCAATACAGTTCTGATGGGCACAGGACTGAGCCAGTGTAAGAAAGGGTATCAAGCACCGACATGCACAGGCCTGACATGGTGGAAAGAGGCGCTGTTGATGTTGTGAGCCAATCAACTCTGAGGCCCCAACAGGATCAGTGATGGGGCTGCAATTAAAGTTATGAGAGGGCAGCAAGAAGGCTTTGGGTGGATCTCCAAGCCACATACCATGAGACGCTACATGCACAAGAACAGCATTGTATCTTTAACCATGACTAAACATAACAGCTAAAACTTGTCATGAAAGACCCTAGGAAGTGTTTTGGACTGTGCATTTGGACTTCCCTACAAAGACATTAATCAAGAGAAACTAGGGTCCTTTGTACTGGAACAGAAGAATTGTGGATGAAATTTGACCATTGATCTAAAACCCACTGGTTTGGCTAATATTAGAAAGGTAAGAAAATTTTCACTGGGTGAGTGGAGGGCTTTGATTTAGGTTTCCTACCAACTTAAAGAGGGTCTCGACCAAAAACGTCACTTATCCCTCAACTTGAAAAGGGTCCTGACCCGAAACATAACATATTCCTTTTCTCCAATGAGGCTGTCTGACCCGCTGAGTTACTCCAGCTTTTTGTGTCTATCTTCGGTTTGAACCAGCATCTGCAGTCCCTTCTTATACATTTTGGCTCCATCCTCACAGCAGAAATAAATGGACTGCACAGAACAGAATTAAGGAAGAGGGGAGTTTCCCAAATTGCTAATCATAAATCCATTCAGGTGCCACTTTCTTCATTCCCTGCCACAACTTCCTAGAGGTGATTTAGAAAGAGCTGTTAACAATGAGGGGCGAATATTTGGACACACTTACCTTGAAGCAGTTCTCATCTGACATGAGCTGTTCAGACTTGCGCTGGTAGTTGCTTTCGATAGCAATGCGGGAGGACGTGGTGGCCAAGGTGCCACCAGTGGCAGAGTTACCACACTCTGTTAGGTAGAGATCAGTCACCTGTATACAGATTTCATCGCTCACAATATGCTGCAGCTAAAAAGAGCAAATCACAAAAAGGTGACAATAGCTTTCAGATATGTTTTTAGATTTCAAAATCACATTAGAAATTTAAGGGCAGGATGAGCAATCATGGCCTGTGCCACAATATGATCTGGACAAGGAACTAGTGGGCGGCACGGTGGCGCAGCTGTAGAGTTGCTGCCTTACAGCGAATGCAGCGCAGGTTCAGGTTCAATCTTGACTACGGGCGCCATCTGTACGGAGTTTGTACGTTCTCCCCGTGACCTGCGTGGGTTTTCTCCGAGATCTTCGGTTTCCTCCCACACTCCAAAGACGTACAGGTATATAGGTTAATTGACTGGGTAAATGTAAAAAAAATTGTCCCTAGTGTGTAGGATAGTGTTAATGTGCGGGGATCGCTGGGCGGCGCGGACTGGGTGGGCCGAAGGGCCTGTTTCCGCGCTGTATCTCTAAATCTGTATCTCTAAATCTAAATCAGAGAAGAATCGGAAACATAACCTGGTAAACGCATGACAAACACACCTCGTGGTTGAGAAAGTAGGAAAATAACTGCAGATACTGTTACAAATCGAAGGTATCACAAAAAGCTGGAGTAACTCAGTGGGTCAGGCAGCATCTCAGAAGAGAAGGAATGGGCGACGTTTCGGTCGAGACCCTTCTTCAGTCTGAAAAAGGGTCTCGACCTGAAATGTCACCCATTCCTTCGCCCCTGAGATGCTGCTTGACCCGCTGAGTTACTCCAGCTTTTTGTGATACCTTCGTGGTTGAGAAAGATCTTCACTAATGCTTCTGCTCCTACTGACCCAACGCACTGCTGACATACAGCTAGGTTATCATGCAGCAAGTTCACATGAATTTCACATTTCCGGAAGGAACTACCTAAAAGTGACGCGCTCCAATTTTCTGGCACTCAGCCAAAAAAACAGAAAACATGAATTTTTAATTTATTTTACATTAAAATATAGTGCACATCAATACTCTACATTTTTAGACACCATACTAGACCAAGTGGACCCATTGGGCCCAAACCTCTCCTGCATTGGTGCAGCACCCTCTCCTCCCCCTCTCCCATTCCCCTCTCCCTCCCCCCTCCCTCTCTCCCCTCCCTCCACCCCCCCCTCCCCCTTTCCTCTGTCAATGTTCATACCACTGGGCTGCAAGCTGCCCAAGCGAAATATGAGGTGCTGTTCCTCCAATTTGCGGTGGGCCTCACTATGGCACTGGAGGAGGCCCATGACAGAAAGGTCAGACTGGGAGTGGGAGGGGGAGTTGAAGTGCTCAGCCACTGGGAGATCAGGTTGGTTAAGGCGGACTGAGCGAAGGTGAATAAATACCAGGATACTTGTTTGTGAAAGAAGCAGAGACGGCAGAAATATCCACTCAGACACCATTCAGATCAAGGCTTAGGCAGGGATAGAAGCGTTCCAACTGGTGACAGCTTACCTGTCTGACTATACTCTGGATGAGTTTGTCCATTGTAAAGGCAATGAAAGCGTGAATGGTAAACATTTCCCGAAGGGTGTCCTCATACTGGGAGGAATCCATGTTGCCATCTAGAAGGTTCCGCACCATATCAAGGAAAGCTGGGTAATAGTCTTCCACATCAATATCCACTGAAATTAGACAAGAGAAAGCAGGTTACAGCATCCTACCTTGGATTCGGGTAAAGTAATCCCTATCAAACTATCACATAATGGATCTCAGGCACTAACCTCCAGTAACGACACAATTTACAGTCAAAAGATTTGACTAGGGTCTGACAATCCCTGCACAACTGAGGGTATGCTGGAGAGCCTTTCAAATGAGATCTTCAACTCCCAGCTGTTCTTTTAACTGGCTTGTAAATTGTCATGCCTCTATTTTGTAGGAAAATAACTGCAGATGCTGGTTCAAATCGAAGGTAGACACAAAACTCAGCGGGCAGGCAGCATCTCAGGAGAGAAGGAATGGGTGACGTTTCGGGCCGAGACCCTTCTTCAGACTGGAAAAGCAGCCAACATAATCAAAGACTTGTCTCACCCCGGCCATTCCTTCTTCTCCCTGATCCGGTACGGCAGAAGGTACAGAAGCTTGGAAGTGCTCAGGAACAGCTTCTTCCCCTCTGTTCCAGACTCTGGAGCAGCTTCTTCCCGTGTTATCAGGCTTCTGAACGGTCCTTCCATAAGCTAGAGTACTGTCAATTCACCTCTACCCCATTGAGGACATTGGACTTCGTCCCTGGAACCGATGTGCTGCAATGCTGAGAACTATATTCAGCACTCGGTATCTTCCCTTTTGCTCTATCTAGTTTATTTGAGTTTGACTTGACAGTATTTATGTACTAGACCAAACCTCTCCTGCATTGGTGCAGCACCCTCCCCCTCCCACCACTCTCCCCTCTCCTTCCAACCCCCCTCCTCCTCACTCTATCCCCCTCAACCCCCCTTATCCTCCATCCTCCCCCCTCCCTCCCCCCATCCCTTGGAGATAGATTTAAACTTTAAAACGTGAATAACTTTTAAAATATAACACCGATTTCAATGAAACTTCTTCCATTAGCACCAAAGGGACGACGGTGAGTAAGGTGGGCCTAAAGTTGTCGCGCTATGGTGTACCGTTTTGGCTGTAGTTCAGGAACAAACAAACAAACTAGAGTTTTAGTATATAGATGGAATATCTGATCTGTTTGGATAGCATGCAAAATAAAGCTTTTCACTGTAACTCGGGACATGTGACAATAATAAAGCAAAATAATTTGTTCCCAATGCAAAAAACAAACTGCTGAAGGATCTTCAAGGGATCAGCCAACATTCATGGAAGGAAACGGACAGACAATGTTTGGGGTGGGGACCCTCCTTCATTTGCTTCCACAGATGCTGCCTGACCCACTGACCTCCTCCAGCAGTTAGTTTTTTGCTCAGGATTCCAACACCTGCAGCCAAATGTGTCTCCAATTTGTTCCCAATGTTCATCGGATATTAACTGACTGTTAAAATTTTAGTGGCGATTTTACAAGTATCATGTGAAGTGACGCCACATAGTAAAATAAATAAAAGAACATGCTAAAGAAAATCATAAACTAATAAATTCTCTGCCTCAGAGTGGAATTCTCTGCCTCAGAAGGCAGTGGAGTCCAATTCTCTGAATGCATTCTAGAGAGAGCTGGATAGAGCTCTTAAGGATAGCGGAGTCAGGGGGTATGGGGAGAAGGCAGGAACGGGGTACCGATTGAGAATGATCAGCCATGATCACATTGAATGGCGGTGCTGGCTCAAAGGGCTGAATGGCCTCCTCCTGCACCTATTGTCTATTGTCTAAATCAGCCTGAAGAAGTATCTTGACCCAAACGCCGCACTGAGTTACTCCAACACACTGTGCTTTATTCAAGATTCCAGCATCTGCAATTCCTTGCATCTCCAAACTAATTGCAGTTTAGAACTGATTTGATTTAAGCAGTGCGTCACTGTTAGGAAAAATATGTATAACTAGACCAAGTGGATCCGTTGGGCCCAAACCTCTCCTGCATTGGTGCAGCACCCTCTCCTCCTCCTCCCCCCCCTCCCCATCAACCCCCCTTATCCTCCCTCCCTCCCTCCTCCCCCACCCTCCCTAGGAGATAGATTTAAACTTTAAAATGTGAATAACTTTAAAACTATAACACCGATTTCAGTGAAACCTCTTCCATTAGCACCAAAGGGATGGCGGTGAGTAAGGTGGGCCTAAAATGCACTATCATGTACTGATTTGGCTGTAGTTCAGGAACACACAAACAAACAAGAGTATATAGATGGAAGATGCTGCGATTTTAAATATGTTCAATGCCGTTTAAAGCATTCAAGCATGAGGATACATACTTGGTATCGGCAGTGCCACACACATTATTGGATGTCAAGTCAAGTGCATTAATTTTATGGGCGTTGATTCATAATGCCCTGACAATGTGCAATATCTACTACTTGTTCGTATCTTGCATGAATGTGCTTCTTAAGTCTCACTGGAAACTGAGGTGAACAGATGCTTCATTAGACAAGGTTGGATATGAATCAATAAACAGCTTTCTTTCACCACAAGGTAAACATAGAGAATCAATTGTGATTACACTCACTCAGTGCAATCAATGCAGCTTTAACAATGCATTCATAAATAAATCATCCCGACCTGTAACCATAGGTCAACTTACTTAACACAAGCAGCCTTTTGTTATTTCTAATTACTATTCACGAAGAAAAACATTGAACATCAATGTCATCAATGTGTTTTACTCCAGAAAACAAACATAGCGGCACGGTAGCGCAGCGGTAGAGTTGCTGCTTTACAGCGAATGCAGCGCTGGAGACTCAGGTTCGATCCTGACTACGGGTGCTGCACTGTAAGGAGTTTGTACGTTCTCCCCGTGACCTGCGTGGGTTTTCTCCGAGATCTTCGGTTTCCTCCCACACTCCAAAGACGTACAGGTATGTAGGTTAATTGGCTGGGTAAATGTAAAAATTGTCCCTAGTGGGTGTAGGATAGTGTTAATGTACGGGGATCGCTGGGCGGCGCGGACTTGGTGGGCCGAAAAGGCCTGTTTCCGTCTGTATATATGTGATATATGATATATGATATAGCATTTGGACATTTGTTACATGCAAAATGATCCGTTTTCGCAGCTAGGGTGAGAGAGGAACTGTAACTACATTCTGATAAAACAGACTATGATCCCGCCTAGCCTGGCCAACCTGACCTTGCTATCATGCCTAGAGACAGAACTGAAAAATACTGAAATTTAGTTTAGAGATGCAGCGCGGAAACCGGCCCTTCAGCCTACCGAGTCCACACCGACCAGCGATCCAGGCACATTAACACCATCCTACACACACTAAGGACAATTTTACATTTATACCAAGCCAATTAACCTACAAACCTGTACGTCTTTGGAATATGGGAGGAAACCGAAGATCTCAGAGAAAACCCTTGCGGTCAGGGTGAGAACGTACAAACTCCTTAGACAGCACCCGTAGTCCGGATCGAACCCGGGTCTCTGGCACTGTAAGCGCTGTAAGGCAGCAACTCTACCGCTGCAACCACTGGTACCGTTCCTTAACATTTCCAGGAAACAAGGAACAGGCACAATGAAGGCAAACGGTTGTGGAACATGCAGCATAATTCCAGCTCCAACCTATTATCCGATACCACTGCACGATATTAAAATATACACTGAAATACCAAACGGTGTTCTGAGCCGTCTCACCGGTTAAATACAGAACGTTGACCTCATCAATTTCACATCTAGATATGGGAATGCAGGATGATGACAAAATTAACTTTTAAAATATTCTTTCAATAGTGTCTTCCCTAAATTGCAATGTTACAGATCCTGAAACATCAAGAATCTCCGACAATCCAAAGTGTCTACCCGACTGATGAGGCATTCCAGAAAGTCAGCAGCATCCTATGACTCCGAGACCAGGGTCTCTTCAACCTCCCGCTCGGCCCTTCGAAGGTTCTTGTCCTCCATTATGGCCCCTCCAAGCATTGTCCACCCATCTCCAGCTGTTTTTTAGACATTAGAATTTAGAGATACAGCGCAAAAACACAGGCCCTTCAGCCCACCGAGTCTGCGCCGACCAGCGATCCAGCCCTATCCTGCACTCTAGGGACAATTTACAAAAGCCAGTTAACCTACAAACCTGCACGTCTTTGGGATGTGGGAGGAAACCCACATCCGAAAATAACCCACACGGTCACAGGCAAAACGTGCAAACTCTGTACAGACAGCACCTGTAGTCAGGATCGAACCGGGTTTCTGGCGCTGTGAGGCAGCGACTCTACTGCTGTTCTTGGCACAGACTTTTGTGGGTTTTGTCCACAGCTCAAGCACTATAATTTGAAGCCTAGCCTGTAACTCTGTTGTGATAGGAAAATAAATAAGCGGCAGCCAGTATTTTCTAATAAGGAAGGCCCACTTAGATCCCCAAATATACTCACTCGGTTCCTTTAGTCGAAGCTGAATAGCAGGGCTGTCATTTTTGTCTCGTTTTCCTGTCAGCATTTCCTGTTCCCTTTCTCTGCATTCCTCCTCAATCTGCTTCTCCGCTTGATTGTAGATCTTCAGGAGTCGCGAGCAAAGGATCTGGTGCAGCCGGATGAAGATGTACCAGTTGTTGTTCACAAAGAATAGGTTGTACACATCGTCCACGCCCCGCAGTTTTTGTGCTCCCGTGTTGCTGAACATAAGTCTTGGCTTGGGTGGGCTACTGCCAATGCCATTGTGCTTTTTAGTTGCCCCCGTGCTCTCCTCCATGTCCATCTCATCATCCTCGTCGTCGTCCTTCTCATCCTCTACATCTGACAGCTCGCCTCGCTGAGCGAACAAAAGGTCTGGGATGAAATGATAAATTATTTGCTTGATTTTGTACTTATCTTCCTTCTGTATCCCAGCTTGCCGCTTGACGTGATGGATAATGAGGGAGGCTGCATCCTCCATGATCTGCTTGTCCTCGTAAACAAAGGTTAAGTGAGAGCCAAACGGCACGTGTGCGTGATCTTCAGACGCCAGTTCTTGCCGCTAAAGGTGCACAAATAAAAAGAAACAACATCAGGCATACGTTTGTAAAAGAGCAACAAAAACCTTCAACAACTGCATTAACAACACCAGATACATTTTGAATCACACAATAGGTGATAACATGGTGGTCCCGAAGACCAGATACATTTAGAATCATTCAATAGGAGAAACAGGCTTTCAGCCCACCGTGTCCGTGCTGGCTATCAAATACATAGAAACATAGAAAATAGAAACATAGAAAATAGGTGCAGGAGTAGGCCATTCGGCCCTTCGAGCCTGCACCGCCATTCAATATGATCATGGCTGATCATCCAACTCAATATCCCGTACCTGCCTTCTCTCCATACCCCCTGATCCCTTTAGCCACAAGGGCCACATCTAACTCCCTCTTAAATATAGCCAATGAACTGGCCTCAACTACCTTGTGCGGCAGAGAATTCCACAGATTCACCACTCTGTGTGAAAAAAAACTTTCTCATCTCGGTCCTAAAAGACGTCCCCCTTATCCTTAAACTGTGACCCCTTGTTCTGGACTTCCCCAACATCGGGAACAATCTTCCTGCATCTAGCCTGTCCAACCCCTTAAGAATGTTGTAAGTTTCTATAAGATCCCCCCTCAATCTCCTAAATTTCAACATATCTGTACTAACCCAATTTTTCATCACTCAGCAGGTGGCCTTCAGTGTCATGGGGGTTGAAGTGCACATCTAAATATTTTTAAAATGCTGTGAGAGTATATGCCTCTTCCACCAACTCAAGCAGTGTGCTCCAGATTTCAAACGCTCTTTATGTGAGAAGATATACTTCTTAAAATCCCCTCTAAATCTTCTACTTTCCTTAAACCCGTGCAGGAAGGACCTGCATATGCAGGGGTTTATACCGAAGATGGGAACGAAAAAGCACTGGACCCGCGTAGTTACATAAACCTGGGCACTCTAGTTGTAGACTTCTCTACTTTCTACCCCATTTATGTATGTGCTGTTATGTTTGTGTGCCATTGTATGTTCGTTTCTTAGTACCTGAACTGATGTACAGCACTTTGGTCAACGTGGGTTGTTTTTAAATGTGCTATACAAATAAAATTGACTTGACTTGACTTGATCTATGTTCCTCATCATTTTGCACATCTCAGTTAGATCTCCCCTCAACCTTCTCCACCCAGAGAAATTAAACCCAGCCAAACCAAAGCTGAAACGCTCTAGCCCAGGAATAACTCAGTGAGTAGGAAAACAACTGCAGATGCTGGTTAAAATCGATGCTGGAGTAATTCAGCGGGACAGGCAGCATCTCGGGAGAGAAGAAATGGGTAACGTTTCAGGTCGAGACCCTTCTTCGGACTGATGTCAGGGGAGGGGACGGGACAAAGATAGGATGTAGTCGGAGACAGGAAGACTAGTGGGAGATCTGGGAAGGGGGAGGGGACAGAGGGGGAAAGCAGGGACTATCTGAAGTTAGAGAAGTCAATGTTCATACAGCTGGGGTGTAAACTACCCAAGCGAAATATGAGGTGCTGTTCCTCCAATTTGCACTGGGCCTCACTCTGACAATGGAGGAGGCCCAGCACAGAAAGGTCAGATTGGGAATGGGAGGGGGATTTGAAGTGCTGAGTGAGTCCTCTCTTCAATTTCTCTAGTACAATCACATTGTTTAGTTTAGTTTAGTGTATTGTCACGTATACCAACGTACAGTGAAAAGCTTTTGTTGCGTGTTAACCAGTCAGCGGAAGGACAATGCATGATTTCTATCGAGCCATCCACAGTGTACAGATACAGGATAACGGGAATAACGTTTAGCGCAAGATAAAGTTCAGTAAAGTTCAATTAAAGATAGTCCGAGGGTCTCCAATGAGGTAGATAGTAGCTCAGGTCTGCTCTCTAGCTGTTGGTAGGATGGTTCTGTATCTACATTGTGGTGACTAGAACTGCACACAGTACCCAGCTGTGGTCTAACTAATATTTCATGTGGTTGCATTTTAAATTCTTTGCTCTCAGATTTCTATGCCATGGTTAAATTTTAGATTTAGATTTAGAGATACAGCGCCGAAACAGGCCCTTCGGCCCACCGGGTCCGCGCCGCCCAGCGTTCCCCGCACATTAACACTATCCTACACCCTAGGGACAATTTTTACATTTGCCCAGCCAATTAACCTACATACCTGTACGTCTTTGGAGTGTGGGAGGAAACCGAAGATCTCGGAGAAAACCCACGCAGGTCACAGGGAGAACGTACAAACTCCGTACAGACGGCGCCCGTAGTCGGGATCGAACCCGAGTCTCCGGCGCTGCATTCGCTGTAAGGCAACAACTCTACCGCTGCGCCACCGTGCCGCCCATAGAGGGAAGCATCCTACACAGTATCGTGAAAACTATTGGTGCAAACCTTTGTGGATCCTTGGACCAGTAATCAAGGTCTCTCTGTTCCTCAGTACTTCCTCACATTCATTGTGAACACCTTAGCTATATTAATCCTCCCAAAGTGTATCACCTCATACTTTTCAGGAATAAATTCCATCTACCATATTTTATAAGGATATTGCCAGCACTAGAGGGTCTGAGCTATAGGGAGAGGTTGAGCAGGCTGGGTCTCTATTCCTTGGAGCGCAGGAGGATGAGGGGTGATATTATAGAGGTGTATAAAATCATGAGAGGAAAAGATCTGGTTGATGTACAGAGTCTCTTGCCCAGAGTAGGTGAATCGAGGACATAGGTTCAAGGTGAAGGGAAATAGATTTAATAGGAATCTGAGGGTAACTTTTTCACACAAAGGGTGGTGGGTGTATGGAACAAGCTGCCAGAGGAGGCAGTTGAGGCTGGGATTATCCCAACGTTTAAGAAACAGTTAGACAGGTACATGGATAGGACAGGTTTGGAGGGGTATGGACCAAACACGGGCAGGTGGGACTAGTGTAGCAGGGACATGTTGGCCGGTGTGGGCAAGATGGGATGAAGGGCCTGTTTCCACGCTGTATCATGCTGTAATCAAGACCTAGTTTGTTACCTAATTAAGTCTTTCTGCGACCTCCATTCTGTAATCAACACCCAGTGTTACTGTTAGTCAAGTTTCTGTGTATTCTTGTCAGCTGAGAATGTAAAAGCTGTACCAAACTCAGGCTCAGAAGATCAGCTTTGACTGGTGTCCTGGTGCGCACCAGTTTCAATAAATCGGCCGTTACTTCGAACAACAACTCCGTATGACCTTTCCATTTGCTCCGACAAGCACACACTAAACTGATTCAGAATTTCAAAGTTAAGGTCCAAACAGATGCCGATAATTTCTACAAGTATCTCATTACCATTTCGGTCTTTTCATATTGGTGAGGCGGTGGGGGAAGATTTAATAGGAACCTGAAGGGTAACTTTTTCAGACAAAGGGTGGTGGGTGTATGGAACGAGCTGCCGGAGGAGGTAGTTGAGGTGGGAACTATCGCAACGTTCAAGAAACATTTAGAGAGGTACCTGGATAGGATAGGTTTAGTGGGATATGGGCCAAACCCAGGCAGGTGGGACCAAAGAAACTAGAGGAACAAGGTGAACCACTCCGTCGCCTATACTGAAATGTAGTACGCAAAGGAGCGTAACATCCGCCATTTTAGTAAGCAAAACCCACTGTTCGCTATGCCTCTCGCAGTGTAATCAGTGTTGTGGGGGAACAGTATGATTTTAGATTTTTTTTTTAGATTTAGAGATACAGCGTGGAAACAGGCCCTTCGGCCCACCGAGTCCGCGCCGCCCAGCGATCCCCGCACATTAACACTATCCTACACACACTAGGGACAATTTTTACATTTACCCAGTCAATTAACCTACATACCTGTACGTCTTTGGAGTGTGGGAGGAAACCGAAGATCTCGGAGAAAACCCACGAGGTCACAGGGAGAATGTACAAACTCCGTACAGACGGCGCCCGTAGTCAGGATCGAACCTGAGTCTCCGGCGCTGCATTCGCTGTAAGGCAGCAACTCTACCGCTGCGCCACCGTGCCGCCCAGTATGTGTGATGATACCATAAAAATGCAGAATATATCTCGTCTATCAATTTACAGATTTTTGTTATTTTTCTTTTAAAATGTTTCTACAAGTTTCTGCCTACTAAAATGGCGCCATGACATACTACGGTTTTTAGAGTTGAGTGGTCTATTTTGCTCTGCTCTATTATCTTTGGGTGGGACTAGTGGAGATGGGACACGTTGGTCAGTGTGGGCAAGTTGGGCCGAAAGGCTTGTATCATTCTATGACTATGACACTATACCTCATCATATATGCTCTCAATCTCATTGAGCAAACTTTTGGAGCGCAGAGTTTTGGTGTCATTCTGTTTGAAGTTGATTCCCTGATGATCCAGGGACTTCAAGTAGTACTTCTCGTTCTGCTCCCTCCAGATCTTATTGAAACCTCTTTGTGCTTCTCGCCATTCTTCCTCCTTTGCTTTCAACCTGCAGAGGGGGAGACAACAACAAAAAGCATCTAACATAAGAATCCCAAAGATTCCAAGTTACAACTTACGAACAGTTTAAAACAAACGGAAGGCAGAACAAACTTTAAAAAAACAAAAAGGGGAAATGGGCATTGCTGGATCCACGAACGGATCCTTCAGAAAGTTTAAGGCCATTTCGAACCTTTTGAGTGAGGAAGAACCTTTTCACTCAGAGTTGTGAATCTGTGGAATTCTCTGCCTCAGAAGGCAGTGGAGGCCAATTCTCTGGATGCTCTCAAGAGAGAGCTAGATAGAGCTCTTAATGATAGCGGAGTCAGGGGGTATGGGGAGAGGGCAGGAAAGGGGTATTGATTGTGAATGATCAGCCATGATCACTTTGAATGGCCTACTCCTGCACCTATTGTCTATTGTCTATAGCAGATTCCAATGACACCCTGCCCGCAGAGGGATATCTAGCGAACCTGGACTGATACCGTAAGGTAATGTCACACTGCTTGTAACACCGTTTCCACAGACCCGGCAGTATTCGACTAGATATATAGATCAAAGAAATACACAGAATTAAAGTGGGCATATTTAAGATTGTTCCAAAGATTAAAGTTCATTCATGGCGAGGTTAATCTTCAAAAATATAGATTGATCCTTCCAAACTTCCATCCCAATCCTCTCCTGTGTCTTGTTGCTTTTTACTTAGTATGGCTGTGTGGTAACTCAAATGTCACTGTAGCTTAATTATAACCACGGGACTTTCCATCGCCCGGTATGCCTCGACCGCGGGACTTTCCATCGCCCGGCGCGGCTCGGCCGCAGGACCTTCCATCTCCTGCGCGAGTCGGGAGCCTCGGTCGCCTCGGCAGAAGTCGAACTGTCTGTCCGTGGGAGAAGCATGGGGGAAGAGAGAAGATTTTTTTTTGCCTTCCATCACAGTGAAGGGGTGTCTGGAGGAGTCACTGTGATGGATGTTTGTGTTAAAATTGTGTGTCTTGTGTCTTTTACTCTGTACTGTTGTGGCTGCGTGGCAAAGGTTTTTCGTTCAATTCATTTTGAATGACAATAAAGGTAATTCAGATTGGTACATGTGACAATTAAATTGAATCTTGAAATCTTGAATCTAGGGCAAGGTTTCACAATCCAGTCCCTCACTCGAGTGTTTTTGGTATGAAAGTCTGGATAAATCCTGGTTGAGAGAGGTGACAACATGGACACTCCCCCTCAGAGAGGAACTTGGAACTACAAGACATAATTTCAAAATATGGGGTCGCTTACTTAAGAGAGGATGAGAAATTTAGGACAAGAGGAGGAATTCTGTAGGAAGGAACAGCAGACACTGGTTTACACTGAAGGTAGACACAAAATGCCGGAGTAACTCAGTGGGACAGGCAGCATCTCTGGATAAAAGGAATGGGTGACATTTTGGTTCGAGACCCTCCTTCAGACCCTTCTGAAGAAGGGTCTTCACCCGAAACGTCACCCATTCCTTCTTTCCACCATTCCTGAGTTACTCCAGCATTTTGTGTCTATCTTCGGTGTAAAAACAAAACGGATGTCAGAGGTTATGGGGAGAAGGCAGGGGAATGGGGTTGAGAGGGAGAGATAGATCAGCAATGATTGAATGGTGGAGTAGACTTGATGGGCCGATTGGCCTAATTCTTCTCCTATACACGATATTACTCCAGCATTCTGTGTCTATAAGAGGAGGAATTTCCTTCCCTTGGATGGGTCATTGGGAAGCTGAAGATCGGACAGTAAAGTGGAGCAGATGGGATTAACAATGATTTTAAAGAGTAACCGAACTGCCACTCCACCAGTTGCACGACCTACCCTTGGTCACATTTCTGAAGCGCATGAAAATGACAGTAGCCCCATCATCACAGATAGAGGTGCCCACTTGTTCAGGCTTTTCTGGAATGGTCATATTTAGCCATACTGAGATAATAAAATCAGAATAAAGCTACCTTTTCAATACGATGGGGACAGCAACACCAGGGTTCTTTTTCAGGCCGTCAAGAATGTCTGCCGCCTTGTCTGCGTATATCCTCTGAATAGCCTTCCGGTGAATCACTTCTGAGGTTCCCCCAAGGGTGTTATCCAAACGGAATTTAGCCTGGTCATCCGCTGACATCCGCGACAGCTTTTTCTGAACAGTCTCCAGGACACGGATGGTTGCGAGGTTTGTTTCCAAGACAACGTCGAGCTGTGGAAAAATATCTGACGTAAGTAACTTGAAGTACAAAAGTTTTTTCAGTTTTTCATTTACAAAAGTTCTACGCAGGAGAAGGTAAGACATTCGAAAGTACAAAGTCAGGTATCGAATTCTCAAATTCACATTTCAGGGGAGAATGCGCTGTACAATAATGACCCAAACTATATTTATTGTTGAAGGAATCCTTACTGAACAGTTGATGTCTGTAGGACTTTTCTGAGAAAAATCCCAAATAAATTCCTGAACAATTAATTACAAACTGATGTTAAGAGAGCACTGAGCAAGCTCCTGTTCCTGTCCTACAGCAGATGAGTATGTGTTGCATACATAGGGAAATGGAGAAGGAGAAAATACATATTTTCCTTTGCCAAAATGATACCATTTGTTCATGACTGAATCAAGTAGATAGATTATAGCACAAACAAGACTATATTTTAATGAGCAAGAAGAAACAGGCAAAGTAAAAAACTACATCTGAAGCATTGGGACAAGGCATCTGGGAAAGTTTGGTTCATGGTTGTCATGTGTAGAGAGATAATGATGAAAGGCTTTGCTTTGCGTGCTATCCAGTCAAATCATTCCCTACATGAGGATATCAGGCAGGGCAAAAGAGAAAATAAACAGAGTTTGCTTGATGGACTGGGCTGCCCGCGCAACCTTTTGGGACAGCTCAGCGGTAGTTGCTGCCTTACAGCGCCAGTGACCCGGGTTCGATCCTGACTACAGATGCTTGTCTGTACGGGGTTTGCATGTTGTCCCCGTATGCGTCTGGGCACTCACATTTCGGAGGATCTCACATGGTCCACTAACACTGCTGCGCTGGTCAAGAAGGCGCAGCAACGACTGTTCTACCTGAGAACACTGAAAAAGTCTGGTCTACCCCAACAGCTGCTGACGACCTTCTACCGCTGCACCATAGAGAGCATCCTAACACATGGCATCCCTGTGTGGTATCTCAGCTGCACGGAGGCAGAGAGGAGAGCTCTTCAGCGGGTAGTCCATAGAGCTCAGAAGACTATCAGAACACAGCTACCAGCCTTGGAGGGCATCTACAACACACGGTGCCTCAGAAAAGCCACCAGCATCCACAAAGACTCTTCACACCCCTGCAACAGTCTGTTCGAACTTCTACCATTGGGCAGACGATACAAGGCCTTCTACGCCCGCACCTCCAGACTCAGGAACAGCTTCATCCCCAGGGCCATAGCTGCTATGAACCGGTCCTGCTGAGCCGGATGGTCACATTGCACAGCGAACCGGCACAGATCTACTTGCACTTTATTCTGTTTTAAAACTGTTTCTAATTTTGTTTCATTTTGTTTCACGGGGTTGTCTAAATTTATACTGATTAGCTAATTAATTTATTGCATCGTATGGGAGGCGCATTCCCGATCTCGTTGTACCCCTGTACAATGACAATAAAGATATATTGTATTGTATTGTAATGTGACATGACTGGGTTTTCTACGGGAGCTCGTTTCCTCCCACACTCTAAAGACTTACAGGTTTGTCGGCTAATGGCTTAGTATAATTGTAAATTGGCCTAGTGTGTGTAGGATAGTGTTAGTGTACGCAGCTTGTTGGTCGGCATGAACTCAGCCTGTTTCCACGCTGTAATTCAAAACTAAACACTGTCTTGAGCATTAAATGCATCTGGATAGGATGCTTTCTAAGATGCAACTGTCAAACTTGGGACGGGTCATTTGAGATATGCCAAATTCCCGTAGCATTTTGATGAAGTAATCCTCAGGTATATCAATGGATTTAATTTGAAATTGCACATGGCCCACAGTGATTTAATTACCAGTAGTAAATATTTTGAGCACTACAATTAGACCTAAGACTGGGTTTTCTACAGGAGCTTGTTTCCTCCCACACTCTAAAGACTTACAGGTTTGTCTGCTAATAGCTTGGTATAAACCCAAATCAACATTTGATTTTACAAATTCATAATTTTGATATGCAAAATCCAGAATTTTACGTCAGATATGACGCGTAATGCAACTTTTCAGCAAACAAAAAAGTATGCACACCAAATGCGCGTACGCGTTGCACTACATTCATGAGTGAAAAACAACTATTATTTCCAACAGTCTGTAGTTCTTGGACTACATGTACAATGTCAGGCCTATCATGAGTATATTCTGCTATTTATAGAAAGGTTATTGAACAGAGATACTTTTTGCAACACAAAGAAAAAATTGTTTTGTTTTTTCGATTTTGCTTTTTCCTTACACATCCCAATTCTCATGGTGTTGAATAAAAGAACAATGGGCATAAAATGTATGACTAAGTTATGAAGAAAGAGTTGATATATGCGACTCGACTAAGCATACGGAATAATCAGCCCAAAATGGTCGTAATTGGCTTTTCTGCAGCGTTTTATATTTCAACCTCGTCTTAATTAATTTAGTTATATAATCTTGCACTTAAATTTAATATTTACTCATTACAGTTCCACCACTGATTTTCTGGCACTCTTGGTTCCAGATCTTTGCTGGTTTATCCAGCTGGCCAAGGAAGTCGGCTATGGGGATAGATGTGCTGGCTCCAGCTGGGCTGGAGTTCTACAGCCCTGGCCGCAGATTCAACCCACCGATCGGTCGTGGAAGTCCCGATGAGGTCAAGATTGGCTGCCTTGCCCAGCCTAGGTGCCACATTTTCGGGGAGACTTCCAGGGCGCGGGGGATTTCTCGCTGAACCCCTAGCGACCGAATTGACAAATTGCAATTACGGACTGTTTTGCAGAAAAATGTGAGGCGAAATCAGAATGGCGGAAATTAAATAAGAAAGCGGAAACTTTCCATCAAATTCGGAAGGGTTGGGAGGGGTGTATCCTGACACAATAATGACAGAATGCGATATTCCTGATGGATCACTGATAAGATCCTAAACAGCGAAACACCATTTGGAAACAAGGAACCACAGATGCTGGTTTACAAAATAAGACAAAGTGCTGGAGTAACTCGGCAGCTGAGGCAGCATCTCAGGGGAACATGGTTAGGTCACGTTTTGGGTCTGGAGCCTTCTCCAGACTCTACATTGTCATAAAGTCATTCGTGATGAGTAGAATTAGGCCATTCGGCCCATCAAGTCTATCTGTTCCACCATTCAATCACGGCTGACCTATCTCTTCCTCCTAACCCCATTCTCCTGCCTTCTCCCCATAACCACTGACACCCGTACTAATCAAGAATCTATCTATCTCTGCCTTAAAAATACCCACTGACTTGGCCTCCACAGCCTTCTATGGCAAAGAATTCCACAGATTCACCACCTTCTGACTAAAGAAATTCCTCCTCACCTCCTTCCTAAAAGAACTTCCTTTAATTCTGAGGCTATGACCTCTAGTCCTAGACTCTCCCACTAGTCGAAGCATCCTCTCAACATCCACTCTATCCAGGCCATTCACTTTCTGAATGTTTCAATGAGGTAACAATTGTGTTTTAGTTGGGCTAAAACACAACTGGAGCCTTTTACATACAGCGCAATAGTGAGCTTTACCAGATACACATGAACATCTTCTGAAGGAGGTCATTCGCGCCTTGGTTTACTCTAGCATTCAAAGTGATAATGGCTTATCTGCAACACGGCCCAATTTCCCAGCCTGAGCTTCATACCTGTTTCCTAGAGAGATTTAGCATTTGTAGTTGGAGCATCTGTAGCATTTTGGGAAGAAAGAGCTCAGTTTTCCAGTGTGGGAAAAATGCTTACTCACTTTGTTCGTAAATTGCCCAGCTCTGATATCAGTACTGTTATCTCCTACCGTATCGTTCTAATTCCTTTAATGCTTAATTGTATCACACCGTAATCTACCAAACTCAATGCCTGGATTGATGCCAACTGTTATAAATGCAAGCTACAGACGGTGGCTAGAACTCAGGCTAAAACAAGCTGTAGATACAATTTATTAATGAATATATAAAGTGGAACTAAAGGCTCAATGTATAGATCTCATGTATAGATCTCAGATGTACGAGATTCCCAATCTCGTTGTACCCCTGGGTACAATGACAATAAAGATATATTGTATTGTATTGTATTGTATTGTATTACTGGGAGCAGCAATGGATGAATCAACCATTGGCAAATAGAGTAGATGGGTCTTTAATGCAACAAATGTTGGTTGTGAGCTGTAATACAAGCCAGCTTCCCATTTTAATGACCGGAGAAAGTGTATTTTTTGCGTTCTGCAGCAGGGATTTTTTTTCCCTTTAATTGTATCAAAGAGTCACTGTAGAAACAAAACATTATCAAGGCCAACAACAGTTGCTCTTCTTGTTTACAAAAAGAAACGCAAATAGCTGGAGTACCTCAGTGGGTCAGGCAGCATTCCTGGAAAACATGAATTGTTGATGCTTCAGGTCGAGACCCTTCTTCAGACTGAAATATCACCTATCCATGTTCTCCACGGATGCTGCCTGACCCGCTGAGTTACTCTGACACTTTGTGTCTTTTAAAAAAAGACTGGCATCTGCAGTTCCTTGTTTTTGCCCTATTTGTTTATACAGCTTGATAATGATTTATTCTTCCCCTTGTTATCAGGTCCTACCGGTCTTTCATAAGCTAGGGTGCCGTCCGATTCTCCTCTACCCCATTGCGGACAGTGAACTTTGTCTAAAGAACTGCTGAGAACGATAGTCTTCAGTCTGCATCCTTTCCCTGCTCCACCTATTGTACTCAAGTGGCTTGATGGTATTTATGTATAATATTATCTGATTTAAGGTAGACAAATATGATCAGATTTGACTGGTTAGCACACAAAACAAATCTTGATACTGTACCTCAGTATATGTGACAATAACGAACTGAAACTTTACTCCGAAGCAATGTCGGCACACTTTATCAACTTTTAGTTTAGTTTAGAAATACAGCGCGGAAACAAGCTCTTGGGCCCACCGAGTCCGCACCAACCAGCGATCCCCGCACTTACACTATCCTACCACCAAGCCAATTAACCTACAAACCTGTGCGTCTTAGGAGTGTGGGAGGAAACCGGAGATCCCGGAGAAAACCCACATAGGTTTTGAGGAGAACGTACAAACTCCATACAGTCAGGTCGAACCCGGGTCTCTAGCACTGTAAGGCAGCAACTCTACCGCTGCGCCACCATGCAGCCCAATTAACATTGACGGCAGTGGTTGCAAACCACTGGCACACCTTTCAGCGGCAACCATTGCCCACATTGCAGTGGCAAAATGAGATGCAGAGACCGCACCTGGAGTACTGTGTGCAGTTTTGGTCTCCAAATTTGAGGAAGGATATTCTTGCTATTGAGGGCGTGCAGCATAGGTTTACGAGGTTAATTCCCGGAATGGCGGGACTGTCATATGTTGAAAGACTGGAGCGGCTAGGCTTGTATACACTGGAATTTAGAAGGATGAGAGGGGATCTTATCGAAACATATAAGATTATTAAGCGGTTGGACACGTTAGAGGCAGGAAACATGTTCCCAATGTTGGGGGAGTCCAGAACCAGGGGCCACAGTTTAAGAATAAGGAGTAGGCCATTTAGAACGGAGTTGAGGAAAAACTTTTTCAGTCAGAGAGTTGTAAATCTGTGGAATTCACTGCCTCAGAAAGCAGTGGAGGCCAATTCTCTGAATGCATTCAAGAGAGAGCTAGATAGAGCTCTTAAGGATAGCGGAGTCAGGGGGTATGGGGAGAAGGCAGGAACGGGGTACTGATTGAGAATGATCAGCCATGATTACATTGAATGGTGGCGCTGGCTCAAAGGGCCGAATGGCCTCTTCCTGCACCTATTGTCTATTGTCTAAATGCTTGCACCAACCCAATACCCACTTCATTATGCGCTTGTGTGCTCGCGTGCCTGCGCTATAGACCTTCTTACCTCAAACCTCTCGTCTTCACACCTGTAGATGTGCTCTTCATATTGCGTTTTCTTCGAGCTGACGAAGGTGGAGTCTTCAGACCAGGAGGGGAAAGACACCCAGGTATCATTTAGTACCTGAAATAAGAGCATCGGTGATCATTCCAGAGCAACAATTAGATGAACAACATGTGACTGTCTGCTAGAAGCAATGCTCCTACCTATCTTCACACATATCCTGGCAGTGCCACTTTATCTCTGAAAGAACTTACAAAACTTTACTTTGATAACCTGTTTGGAGAATGTCGTGTTAAAAAAAAATCACCTTTTGTGATCTGTGACTAGATTTGTACAACTTGTATAAGAAAATAACTGCAGATGCTGGTACAAATCGAAATGCTGGAGTAACTCAGCAGGTCAGGCAGCATCTCAGGAGCGAAGGAATGGGTGACGTTTTGGGTCGAGACCCTTAGATTTGTACGACTTTGTCATGTAGTGACAAGTATTAAGAATTGTCTTGGCAACTAAATTACCTGTAAATGTCTATTAATACACTGCTCTAGCAATTTTTGCTCGTTGATGAAAACATTTGTACTCAATCGGGTAGTCACCTGTACAACAATCTGACGGCAAACACAAGCAGTTCAGCCATTTAGAAACTTCATCATTATCTGCCAGAGACTTTGTGCAAGAAAGTGAATCATAAAATGGCCCTTACCTCTTTGCAGAGAGGAGTTCTGCCAGTGCACTTGGGTTGCTGAAAGCTCTTGGGCAGAGCACGGTAACTTGAACCAAGTCGTTTACAAGAAGCATAATCAATCTCCATTGCAATGCCCTCTGTCGCTCTCTCTTTTGGAAATGCCTCAATGTGAGAAGATTCCTTATAACCCAGGAAATTCTTAAACCAGACAAAGAGCTCAGGAAACTTTCTGCAAGATAATACACACAATTCCAATAGTAAAATCTGGTTGACAGAATCATACAGCAAGGAGACATGTCCTTATGCACACAGTGTCCACATCAGTGTCCATCTATCAAGCACCCATTTACACAAGTTCTATTTGTGTAAAGAAAATAGAGCACCCAGGGAAACACACAAGGTCAGAGGAAGAATGTGCAAACTCCACATAGACAGTACTGGTGGCCACAATAGAACTCGAGTTGCTGGTGTTGTGCAATAGTTCTACGAACCATGTCACTGTGCTGCCCTTCTCTATGATACAGGTTCATGAGTTCTAGGAGCATAATTAGGCCATTCGGCCAATCAAGTCTACTCAACCATTCAATCATGGCTGACCTATCTTTCCCTCTCAACCCCATTTCCCTGCCTTCTCCCCGTAACCCCTGACAACCTTGACGTGTATCTGCCCAATCTAACTTGGCCTTCAGTCTTTCTCTTAAGGTTTTTCAAACTATGCTGACTGCATCGATCTAAAAACAAGCTTTACTGCTTGTTAAAACAATGTTAATATAACATGTAAATTGGCACCTTAGTTTAATCTGGCATTCAAAGTTATCATGGGTTATCTGCAACACAGCTAAATTTGTCAGCCTTAGCTTCAAATCCCTTCACAAACACACATAATCTACCCAAGTGATGAGGTTATATAAAAGTATTGAGGAGAAGTTTTACTATGCAGACTGTGGACAGGGAAGGTAGGAGACTTACAATATGTCTCTTATTTGGAAACAAGTGTAACGTTGGTATGATGCTTATTTCTTTAAACCTCGCTAATGCGTGAATGTGCCACCCTCTGATTTCAGAGCAAAGCAAACTATTTTGTTTAATGAGGCCTGGAGAATAGTCACTTATCGTAACTCGTGCAATATTGTAATAACACCTAATGGAAATTAAACTATAGTCAATTAAAGAGCTGGCAGAGCAATATTGTTAAATAGAGTTCACCATCATGAGCAGCTCTTCATGAAATGTGATCTACATTCTGTTGCGTGTTAGCATCCATCAAATGATCTTAAACCCCAGTCATTTCAAGCACAATATAATCACCAGTGAACAGATTTAGCTGGAAATACTCTTTTGTGATCTCAAGCCTTTAATGTAGGCCTTAACAAGGAAAATTGGGGCCCACGTTGAACTGTCACCTGAAGAATATTGTTAATATTCCATATTAACAATGGAATATGCATTGTTAATTCCATATTCTGTCAACGTTTTTAACCGCTTGTTAAAAGTGAAAATTATTTTCCCAATTCACATCTCAATACTCAATTTTTTAAATTATGGCTCTCATTCAAGATGTCCAATTATACTTTATTGCCTAAAATTTGTCAAATGTCAAAGACTAGCTTTAAGGTGAGAGAGGCAAAGTTTAAAGATGTACGGGGCAAGGTTTTTACACAGAGTGGCGGGGGCCTGGAATGCACTGCCAGGGGTGGTTGGGGGCCTGGAATGCACTGCCAGGGGTGGTTGGGGGCCAGGAATGCACTGCCAGGGGTGGTTGGGGGCCTGGAATGCACTGCCAGGGGTGGTTGGGGGCCTGGAATGCACTGCCAGGGGTGGTGGTGGAGCAGATACCATCGCTGCGTTAAAGAGGCTTTTGCATAGGCACATGGATGTGCAGTGATGGAGGGATATGGACCATGTGCACACAGATTAACTTGGCATCATGCTCGATACGGACGTTGTGGGCCGAAGGACACGTCCCTTGCTATACTGTACTGTGCAAGTTAATTCGCTGAATGGTTAAATCAAGAAAATGTAACCCACAGAATCGTTTTATCTTCAAACGTTTTATCAGGGCGGCACGGTGGCGCAACGGTAGAGTTGCTGCCTTACAGAGAATGCAGCGCCGGAGATTCAGTTTCGATCTTGACTACGGGGCCGTACTGTACGGAGTTTGTACGTTCTCCCCGTGGGTTTTCCCCCCCGAGATCTTCGGTTTCCTCCCACACTCCAAAGACGTACAGATTTGTAGGTTAATTGGCTGGGCAAATGTAAAAATTGTCCCTAGTGGGTGTAGGATAGTGTTAGTGTGCGGGGATCGCTGGGCGGCGCGGACTCGGTGGGCTGAAGGGCCTGTTTCCACACTGTATCTCTAAATCTAAAATCTAAAAAATCTAAATCTAAAACAAAACTTTGACTAGATATTTATTTTAGAGGAAAAATATTGCTGCCGTCTTCAGAGTTTAATAACGATCCAATCTGAAACCAATCCCAAACACCCCATCCTTTTGGAGATTACTCACCCCAGGAATGGAAACACAAGCTGGACCAGTTCTGCACGAGAAATCACTTCTTGATTAAAAATCACAAGACAGCGTAGGAAATTCTCATATGCCTCTGCACTCCGCAGTGCTTTTCGAACCTAAAATCAAAGCGATCACACTTTATTAGCATTTTCTTTCCAGCAATCGTTTGTGCTAAATGAGAAGTTGAATGAAAGTTCAATGCAGCAGGCAGCCACATCCTCCATTTGTGTAGGAAGGAACCGCAGATGCTGTTTTACACCGAAGGTAGACATAAAATGCCAGAGTAACTCTAGAATTGCTGGAGAGAGGTCTCGGGTCGAGACCCTTCTTCGGTGAGAGTAAGGGGGAGAGGGAGACAGAGAGATATGGAAGGGTAATGTGTGAAAACACAGATCAAAGGGGATGGTGATCAAGGAAATGTGGAATGATGATCAAGGAAATGTGGAATGGTGCACTGTTAGTTGAGGGAAAGGTGACAACGAGGCATACAGTCAGTAATATTTAATCAGGAAGACAATAAAAACTTGGATGGGGAAGGGACAGGGAGAGAGGGGAAGCAAGGGTTACATAAAATTGGAGAAATCATTATTCGTATCGCTTGGGTAGTAAGCTGCCCAAGCGAAATACGAGGTGTTGTTCCATTCTCCATTTACTGAGCAGTCCCCTACCTTCCCAAATTCACACAAATCCCATTCTATCGCTGTCTTTTCTCATAATAGGCTGTTTAATAAAACTGATATCCTTGGATAATTCCAAATTTGTGAAATGGTTTATTGCGAAATTTTGGAATATTACAACTGGGAGCTGTGTATTGTTTCACTTTCAATTGAAGTGCTGTGAAAAGCACCCACAACACATGAAATCCAAGCAATTCCTACCAATCCAAACATGTTTTTAAAAGTAATTCCATAGGAAAACCGTTAGAGAATCATGAAAACATACAGTACACCACAGAAAATAGGCCCTTATGGTCCACTTTGTCCGTGCCAAGCATGCTGCCTATCTATGCTGATCCCATAGGCCTACTTCTCTCTACTCCTTTCCTAGCCAAGTACCTGTCAAAATACCTTTTAAATTTTGTAATCTATATACTAAAACTCTCATTTGTTTGTTTGTTTGTTCCTGAACTACAGCCAAAACAGTACACAATGGCGCGACAATTTTAAGCCCACCTTACTCACCGTCGTCCCTTTGGTGCTAATGGAAGTTTCATTGAAATCGGTGTTATATTTTTAAAGTTATAATCTATCTACTAGGGAGGGGGGGGAAGGGAGGAGCGAGGATAAGGGGGATGGAGTGGGGAGGGATGGGGAAGGGGAGGGGAGGAGGAGGGAAGGAGAAGGGGAGGCGGGAGGAAGAGAGAAGGGGGGAGGGAGAGAGAGGGGGGGAGGGAGAGAGAGGGGGGGAGGGAGGAGGAGGGGGGAGGAGAGGGTGCTGTACCAATGCAAGAGAGATTTGGGCCCAACAAGTCCACTTGGTCTACTCTAGTAGAATATAAATATGCCTTCACTACCTCCTCTGGCTACCCGACCCAAATATTTACCATCCTCCGTTTGAAAAAAGTACCCCTCAGATTCTGTTTACACCACCCCTCACATCTTAAACCTGTGTCCTCTCATTCTAGATTGTCCTGCACTGGCGAATTCTGACCTTCTATCTATGCCTCTCATCATTTCATAAATCTCTTGAGTGTCACCCCTCAACCTCCCATACTCTAGTTAGAATAAACCCAGACCATCCAACCTCTCATTATGCCACAGAAGGCAGCGGAGGTCAAGTCAATGGATATTTCTAAGGCAGAGATTGATAAGATTCTTGATTGGTACGGGTGTCAGGGTTTGTGGGGAGAAGGCTGGAGAATGAGGTTAGGAGAGATAGATCAGCGATGTTTGAATGGCGGGCAGACTTGATAGACCTGATTCTGCTCCTATCACTTATGAACATGAGTAACCAGACCCCTTCATTCCAGGCAACATCCTGGTGATATATACAGACACGAGGTATTGTCTCTCCCTCCTAACCCCATTCTCCTGCCTTCTCCCCATAACCTCTGACACCTGTACTAATCAAGAATCTTTCAATCTCTGCCTTAAAAATAACCACTAATTTGGCCTCCACAGCCTTCTGTGGCAAAGAATTCCACAGATTCACCACCCTCTGACCAAATAAATTTCTCCTCATCTAACTTCCTAAAAGAACGTCCTTTAATTCTGAGGCTGTGACCTCTAGTCCTGGACTCTCCCACTGTTCAGGCAGATGAGATCAGTTTACTTGGCGTCATGTTTGGCACAAACATTGTGGGCCGAAGAGCCCGTTCCTGTGCTGTACTGTTATGCTTTACCTTTTTAAAGCAGTTCCATGCCCACAGCTTCTTTAGAGAATATAACTTTGTTTTAAACCCCTTGGGGCACGGAAATGTTATATTAATAGTGTGGTGAATGACTTAGTAAATCATCTTCCTTTAATTCACTGATTTGAGTCACCTTTTCAAAGAATAAACTTTCTGTTCCAGCTCCATGCTTATTGACCTCAGCCAGGGACTGGTCTTTCAATCCCAACATCTTTGGTTTCTTCTACAAAGAGAAAGAAGAAAACTTAATCACTAATAACATTTGTTTTAATGCAGGTTATCACGATGAAGTGCAAACTGGTCTTCCACCTGAGAGTGACTGGACTGCACTTACATTAATGGGATCATTTGAAAAGATCACTTCAACAACTTAATGTTTGCATTGTATTTGCCTCCGTTCCCACAACAGCCTTGGCCAACAGAGGAAGCAGACAGCATGTGTGGGAATGAACTGCAGATGCTGGTTTACACCGAAGATAAGACACAAAATGCTGGAGTAACACAGCAGAACATGCAGCATCTCTGGAGAGAAGGAATGGGTGATGTTTCCGGTCGAGGCCCTTCTTCAGACTGAGAGTCAGGGGAGGGGGAGGCACAGAGATAAGGAAGTGTATGGTGTGAGAACGAGACATCAAAGGGGATGTGGCTAAAGGAAAATGTAGAATAGATCATTGTTAGCGAGGGGAAGGTGAGAACGGAGCAAACAGAGATAAGATTTAATCAAGGGGGCAGTCAGACTGGTCGGAGAACTAGGAAGGGGAGGGGGGGGAGATGGAGAGAGAGGGAAAGCAAGGGTTACCTGAAGTTAAAGAAGTCAACATTCATACCGCTGGTGTGTAAACTGCCCAAGCGAAATACGAGGTGCTGTTTGTCGAATTTGCGCTGGACCTCACTCTGACAGTGGAGGAGGCCCAGGTCAGAAAGGTCAGCATGGGATGTTAAAATGTTTGGCAACTGGGACATCGGGTAGGCCAATCCTTGATGAAAGAATGGGTCGACTGGGCTTGTATCCACTGGAATTTAGAAGGATGAGAGGGGATCTTATAGAAACATATCACATTCTTAAGGGATTGGACAGGCTAGATGCAGGGAAAATGTTCCCGATGTTGGGAGAGTCGAGAACCAGGGGTCACGTTTAATAATAAGGGGTCGGCCATTTAGGACTGAGATGAGGAAAAACCTTTTCATCCAGAGAGTTGTGAATCTGTGAAATTCTCTGCCACAGAAGGCAGTGGAGGCCAATTCACTGGATGTTTACAAGAGAGAGTTAGATATAGCTCTTAGGGCTAACAGAATCAAGAGATATGGGGAAAAAGCAAGACCGGGTTACTGATTTGGGATGATCAGCCGTGATCATATTGTAAGGCAGTGCGGGCTCGAAGAGCCTACTCTTGCACCCTCATTTTCTATGTTTCTAAGCAGGGACCAAGAATTTGCAACACCTGTCAATCTGCAAATTGTTCTTCCTGAAACTGATCCTTAGTTGATCTGACAGTGGACTTGTTGACAGGAAAGAAATGTTGTGGTTCCAAACTATCCCAGGCGATATCTGACCCGATGAACTGAAATCCAGGACGTGAAGTTAAGATAACTCGGTCCTGCGTGTGGTTTTATTTCTTACTTAGTGGTTTTGCTTTTCTATTTTTCGTAGAACAGGTAATTTTGAAAAAATATTTTTAATGCTATTGTCTTATTAGCAGATAGATCTCAAACCAAAGCATCAAAACGTATTAGTTTTGACAGGGCGAGGGGTGCAAATTAAAAAAAACATTTCATCGAGAGTCTGTGTGAAAAGCAAAATCCACACAGCAAGTTTATCACAAAAGTAAAAATAAGTTTTGAAAGCAGTTTCTTTAATACGACAGAGCAAGTTGAACACAAAAGCATCAACTATGTATGACAAAGAATAAGAAGCCTCATTTTAAAACATGGAACAAAAGTGCATTACAAGAAACCTCAAGCACTTTGCAAAATGGCTTTGAGAAATTCTCCAAAGGCATCTTGGGGCAATTCATCATGTGTACCACACTCTCACTGCACTCTCGATCCAATGTGTTTGGGTTACACTTCTGAAGATGGCCTTCTCTGAAGGGATTGCACAACTGTATATTGTTGTAATCAAGTCTTGATAATTCTCCATTCATAGAGATAGAGACATACAGCATGGAAACAGGCCCGCTGGCCCAGTGAGTCCACGCTGACTATCAACCACCCAGTCACACTAATCCCACACTAATCTAATCCAATTTTATTCTCTCTGTATTGTTATTAACTCCCCCCAGATTCTACCGCTGATATCCACACAAGGGGCAATTTACAGTGGTCAGTTAACCTATAAACCATCGCATCTTTGGGATGTGTGAGAAAACTAGAGCCCCCGGGGGACTAACCCCATAACCCACACGGGGAGGCCACAGTGAGAACGTCCAAACGTCGCACAGACAGCACCCGAGGTCAGGATTGAACCCGAGTCTCCGGCGCTGTGAGGCAGCGGCTCTACAAACTGCACACTGAGCGGAAAGAAGCATCGGCAAGGAGGCCGCCCATAAAACATTGAACCATGACTTACTTTCACGGGAGGAGTGGCCCCGGTGCTTGAGTGTCGACGGATCTGGCAGCCATTCTGATTGCTTCGTTGCTTATTATTGTTCAGCTGGGGCTTCTTCACTGTGCTACCATGGTCATTCCTGACTGAGTCAGCTTTCTCTGCCGTTGTTTTACTCAGCAGCTGCGGAACAAAAATAACTTTCAATCAGCTTGGTTGTAAGCTCAAGGTACCGCACTTTAGGAAGAAAAGGACAAATCAAACAATGCGTATACTTATCCATGTCATCCTAATAGGGAAACACCCCTCAGCAGTTGGTAACGTACTTCAGATCAGATCCTAGGAGCAGCTACCTGTACTGTCCATTTACACAACTCCAGAACGAACCATCAAGTTTAGTTGTAGTTTAGAGATACAGCATAGAAATAAGCCCTTCGGCCCACCGAGTCACTTGTTCATACTAGTTCTGTTACCCCACTTTCTCATCCACTCCCTATACACTAGGGACACTTTACAGAGGGAAATTAACACAAACCCAAACGTCTTTGGGATGTGGGAGGAAACCAGAGCACCTGGAGGAAACCCATGAAGTCACAAGGAGAACGTGCAAACTCCACCCAGACAGCACCTGAGGTCAGGATTGAACCCGGGTCTCTGGCGCTGTGAGGCAGCGGCTCTACCCACTGCACTGCCTGTCCGGGGCGGCTGAAGATGCAACTGTATGTTGAAGAGAGAGCTCAGAAAATCTCGCCTCTATGGATATAAAACCAAGTGGAACAGCGATCCCAAGGCATTGGGGTTGCTTCATTTCCAAAATGCTTTGTGGCACAGGAGAGAACTTCGAAAACGTGTGAAATGTAAAGCCTTATGTGGAATCAAGCCATGAATTGGAATCTGTGGGTGTGTTTCAACATTCTTTTGTTGTAATGATAGCTTGTGGTTTGACCATGTACGTATGTCGTGCTGTCTACATTAAGGATGAGGAGGGACTGTTATAAATTGATGGCTGAGTCAGGGTTGCAAAGTGGTTATCTTTTTATAATTGGATATTACCTTTAATGATCAACTCACACAATAATACAAGCAGCAACATTTTAATAGGTTACTCAGGAAGTGAGGAGTGGGATTGAGTGTGCGAAGGGGGATCTGATGAAGGACAATGCAGGGTTTTTTTCCTCCAAAGACTTCACAGAGTGGTTTAACTCGGGAACCTGTGGTTTTCAGCTGCCTCTATCCCTCCTATAAAACGTCACAAATATCTAATGGTACTGACTCTAATTATTAATACTTGTCATTGTAGAAGTATAATGGTAGAATAGAATGATTTGTACTTTCTTGTTTAACCACTGTAGCTATGGACACTTCAGCACAACTAGATGACAAAACAAAAATAATGCACAGAGCGATGTAAACCAGGGTGGACAGTCTCCAATACTTACAACAGAGCTGTTTGCATCGGGCAGGAACTGCCCAAACTCTGACAGAAGGTCCTCCTGGTTTTTAAACAGCCTGGCTACTTGGGCATAAACCTCCTGCTCAGTCAATGCTGGCGTGTAGTTTCCACCGGCTTCTTTTGCATTCCGTTGTTCCTTCTGTTATAGCAAAAATATTTATAAAGCATCTTAGAAAAGAGACAGCCTCTCGTCAAAGGACACAAAGTGCTGGAGTTCACAGGTCAGCAGGCCAAGCAGCAACCCTGGAAACGTGGACAGGTGACGTTTTGGTTCAGGACCCATCTTCAGACCCTCTCATTAATACAGGGGCAAAGTAAAGCGGGGGTTCTGACTGTGTATCTATAAACCCTCTTTTTTTTTCTTTTGCTTTTATCCAGTTGCCCACATCAAAATTTACCTTGCATGTCTCCCCCTCCATCTTTCCTGACGTTATTGATTTTAGCATCACCTTGGAAAAGATGTAAATGTACAGCTGAGAAATTGTATTAATGAAGGGTTGTGTGAGAGAGGCTGCCCTCCAGCATTCATGGTGACTCAATGAATGACTATCTCAGCCACCAAAAGGCACTGTATACTGATCATACGCATGTGCTCAGCTTGCCACTCGTAACATGGGATGGTGCGTTCTTTTCTCCATTCATCTAAAGAACATAAATACAAAATCGACAGAGCAGACACCTAGCTAGAAATACAAATGAAATTGAAAAGAGAGAAATAAAGCAGGACAAGATGGAAAGAAGTATAAATAGATGTTTACACCAAAGACACAAAATGCTGGAGTAACTCAATGGGACAGGCAGCATCACTGGAGAGAAGGAATGGGTGATGTGTCAGGTCTTCAGAAGAAGGATCTCGACCCAAAACGTCACCTATTCCTTCTCTCTGGAGATGCTGCCTGTCCCGCTGAGTTACTCCAGCATTTTGTGTCTAAATAGATAAGGAGTTACACTGATATACGAAGTGAAAGGGACGAACAAAAAGGAGGACAACAAAATATTTTCCTGCGGCTGTTAACGTAAGGGCGAGGGAAAGGCTTGAAACGCTGTGAGTTTTCTTACCTGGTACGTGTGTAGGATCTCCAGAAAGGCCTTATAGATGTCGGGCTGTCCCTGGAAGCGGTTTTTGATCTTGTTGACATAGTTAATGGCATGATTGAACTCCACGGGCTGATTGTTCTGCATGGGTGGCGTGGCGGCGTGAGCGCTCGTGACTGGAGTGTGAGGCTGTACCGGAGGTGACCGGGGAGAGGCATATGGAGCCATTGATGCGTTTGGTTGGCTGGTTGGCGTGTGTGTTTGTGACTGCAGTGGCTGCAAGGATGTAAAAGCAAAATGAGCTACGTTTTGCTAAAATCCCCAAAACAACGCTGCAAAATTTATCAATCAACTTGTTATCCCAACTCTGGGAGGGGCACAAACTCAATTTACTTGCTCTCACCTACTTCTAAATTGTAGGCTATTATCTGTGTTTCTAATTAATAGTCAATTGGTGCTTTGCCTTTGATGTGGCTGTTTTTTCTTTAGATCAGAGAAATATCACACAGAACCTATAAATGGTATTTATTCAGGAACGCGCCCCACTAACACATAAGTGATGGTTTGCCCACAACATTGCCCTTTATGCAATTCCTTAGAAATGAGAGCCCAGATCCTAATAATAATGTGCAGGAAGGAACTGCAGATGCTGGTTTACACCGAAGATAGACTCAAAATGCTGGAGTAACTCAGCGGATCAGGCAGTATCTCTGGAGAAATTGGAAAGGTGACGTTTTGGGTCGAGACCCTTCTTCCTAATAATAATGATCAATCATGGAAATACGGCGACAATTCTATTTCCGTAACATCAAAAGTCCATTCATAAAGTGACCTCTCTTATAATCAATCACTGTAGGTGGATTTTGTAAGTACTTGAATATTAAAAAATCACAAATCCCAACACTGATCATCCTGTATTCTGTGCAAACCTCCCCAGTTAGAAAGGTTGCTGCTCACTTTAGCACTTTAATTTCATGTTTTATCTATCTTGCGTTTTATGACTTTTGGCAGATCAATTTCCCTCCTGGGATAAATAAAGTTCTATCGTATCGTATCCTAATTCAATGGTAAACCAGTCAGAGTAGTGAACAATATTTCAAGATACAGTTTCTAGTGTTATATGCATTACTCCCAAAAAAAGCCATAAATGGAGTATATTTTTTCAGAGTAAAAAAGGGAAAGAGATGATTTATGACTGAGTTCGGGATGAATTTCTTTACTCAGACAGTTGAGGATGCACAATCACTGAGTATATTCAGGGGTAGGATTGACAGATACCAGGGGAATCGATGGGCAGAGGATTAAGCAAGAAAGTGCTGAGATAGAAAATCAGCTGTGGGCTTTATTAAATGTGTGGAGAATATGACCCATTCTCACTGCACGTGTAACAGGAAAAGAAATGAAGGGTTGCCAAGTTTGTTTCAACAAAACAAAATACTTTGATTGCTTATTAATTAACGGTTATTGTGCTACACATCCAACTATACATAGGCTGCAGCACAGGAACTCCAAAGTCATTAACAGCTATTTTTCACAAAACAAAATGCATGTAATGGATAAAAGCACTCAAAGATGAATCACCACAGCACTCAGCACACAATATACCAAAAAGATCTGTGATCTTAAAAAAAAGTGTGTTAACCAAGACTAGATATTTATCATAAGAATCTGTTTGATGCAGTTTACTTTACTTTAATACTTTTGTACTTTCAGGCCCTTTGTCCCACCGAGTTCGTGCAGACCAGCAATCACCCCGTAGACTAACACTATCCTACACACTTGGCACAATTTACAATTTTACTGAAGCCAATTAACCTACAAACCTGCACATCTTTGGAGTGTGGGAGGAAACAGAGAACCTGGAGAAAACCCACGCAGTCACAAGGAGAACGTGCAAATTCCGCACAGAACATTGAAACATAGAATATAGGTGCAGTAGTGGGCCATTCGGCACTTCAAGCCAGCACCGCCATTCAATATGATCATAGCTGATCATCCAAAATCAGTACCCGGTTCCTGCTTTCTTGCCATATCCCTTGATTCTGTTAGGCCTAAGAGCTATACCTGACACTCTCTTGAAAACACCCAGTGAATTGGCCTCCACTACCTTCTGTGGCAGAGAATTCCACAGATTCACAACTCTCTGGGTGAAAAACTTTTTCCTCATCTCAGCCAAAAATGGCCGACCCCTTATTCTTACACTGTGACCCCTGGTTCTGGACTCCTGCAACATCGGGAATTTTTTTCCTGTATCTAGCCTGTCCATCCCTTAAGAATTTTATATGTTTCTATAAGACTCCCTCTCATCCTTCTAAATTCCAGTGAATATAAGCCCAGTCGATCATATATCAGTCCCGCCATCCCGGGAATTAACCTGGTGAACCTACACTGCACTCCCTTAATAGCAAGAATGTCCTTCCTCAAATTCGGAGACCAAACCTGCACATAATACTCCAGGTGCGGTCTCACCAGAGCCCTGTACAACTGCAGTAGGACCTCCTTGCTCCTATAATTAAATCCTCTCACTATGAAGGCCAACATGCCATTTGCTTTCTTCATTGCCTGCTGCACCTGCATTCTTACTTTCAGTGACTGATGCACGAGGACACCTTGGTCTCGTTGCACATCCCCTTTTCCGAATCTGACACCATTCAGATAATAATCTGCCTTCTTGTTCTTGCCACCAAAGTGGATAACCTCACATTTATCCACATTATACTGCATCTGCCATGCATCTGCCCACTCACCCAACCTATCCAAGTCACCCTGCAGCCTCATAGCATCCTCCTCGCAGCTCACACTGCCACCCAGCTTTGTGTCATCCGCAAAATTTGACCCATGGTCAGGATCGAACGTGGGTCTCTGGCGCCGTAAGGCAGCAACTCTACCGCTGCGCCACTGTGCTGCCCAAGGAGTTGTTCACCTTATCAATGGGTTACTTCACAGTTACTGTCTTTACTAATAGGTGTCTCTAGTTTGACAGAAGACCTAAAACCAAACTACCCTGGTTTAAAAAATAAATCAACTTTGCAGCACTGCCGATTCCTTGACTTCAAGTCCATAGTAGTTATCGCAATCGACTTTTAAAATCAACATTGATGTTGGTCACTTACAGTTTTACTTACAAATCTAGCGCCACTTTATTTAAAGTGGGCAGAAGCCCAGATATAGTCAGATTGGGAAAAGAAATGAAAATTCCTCATAGCCCTTCCATACCTTTGGCTCTCTGAATAGAAAGGGAAGTTCCGCAACTCTACCGGGCGGCACGGTGGCGCAGCGGTAGAGTTGCTGCCTTACAGCGCTTGCAACGCTGGAAACCCGGGTTCAATCCTGACTAAGGGTGCTGTCTGTACGGAGTTTGTACGTTCTCCCCGTGACCTGCGTGGGTTTTCTCAGAGATCTTCGGTTTCCTCCCACACTCCAAAGACGTGTAGGTTTGTACGTTAATTGGCTTGTTATAAATGTAAATTGTCTCTCGTGTGTGTAGGATAGTATTAGCGTGTGGGGATCGCTGGTCGGCGTGGACTCGGTAGGCCGAAGAGCCTGTTTCTGCACTGCATCTCTGAACTAAACTAAAACTAATATACCCCTTGAAGGTAGGTTTACAACTGGCACAGTTTTGAAGGATTTGTCTACAATTGACTGTTGACACCCCGGATGTTCACTTTAGAGAGTGTGGAAACAGGCCCATCAGCCCACCAAGTCCACGCCGACTATCGATGACTCATTCACACCAATTCCATGTTATCCCACTTTTGCATCCACTCCCTACACATATGGGGATATGTATGAGGAGGCCAATTAACCTATTAATCCATTCTTCTTTGGGATGTGGGAAGAAACCGGATAGCCTGGAGGCAACCCACGCAGTCTCAGGGAAAACATGCAAACTCCACAAAGACAGCACCCAAGGTCAGGATCAAACACAGGTCTCTCATGCTGTGAGGCAGCAGCTCTACCAGAGCTCCACATTCACATGTTGAAATTCATTGAAATCAAAATGACATTAAAAAGCAACAATATTTTTAAATTCATTTACTGGGGGAAAAAGGCGCTTTTTTTTTTAGCTGGTTAGCTGCAGCAATTTGTGGAGAACACAATCTCAAAGATTAGTGATCATTCTGTAATAACTATGATGAGAATGTCATTATGGTTCCTATGAACAAGGTTCCCTTTCCCAGCTCACAAGCTCCAAGGAACAATTTTATTTGTAACAATTTAAAAATTATTCCATTAATAAATAAATATTCACTAAAAAACTACATTATCAAATAAATCCAACCAACAAAAGCACAATATTGTATCAGCAGCGTTTGCAAGCTGTCTTGAGTAAACTAACAAGATGTCACTAGTAAAGAATCAGTTATATCACCATGATTTAACCATTAGTATAAGAAAATAACTGCAGATGCTGGTACAATCGAAGGTATTTATTCACAAAACGCTGGAGTAACTCAGCAGGTCAGGCAGCATCTCAGGAGAGAAGGAATGGGTGACGTTTCGGGTCGAGACTCGAAGAAGGGTCTCGACCCGAAACATCACCCATTCCTTCTCTCCTGAGATGCTGCCTGACCTGCTGAGTTACTCCAGCATTTTGTGAATAAATACCTATGATTTAATCATTATATGTTTTCTTTGAGTTGAGCAACTTTGAGATGGAGATTTTGCCACAGTGCAAGGCATCAAATAAAACCTGACAATTACTAATACCAAACAGGCAAATCTGGTCTAAAACATATTTTTCTAAAACAGTGTTAGCGTCAAGACTAAGCTCAGCTACAGAGAACTACGGACTAGCTCTTAGACCACTGTGGACACAGAGCACTATGGACAGCCTCTTGCACCACTGTGCACTTCTTTTCTAATTATGTTTTGAACTAATGATTTGTTTTATTTTGCCTTTTTTTTTTAAACTGTATTGTAGAATTTAGGTGTAATCTATGTTCTGGGTGTTGTCCAAGTCTATGAACCGATTATGCTTCTGCAAGCAAAACTTTAATTATACCTGTACCTCAGCGTACTTGTGCACATGACAATCCATTCAACTTCACTTGACATTCTCAATTCTAAAGTTTATCCTTCCAGTTAACGGATGTCAATGGAGGTAAAAAGCAAGAAAATACAAATATTCAGAGAACTGCAAACGCAAAGCAGGAGTGAGCTATGCGAGTGTATTTCCGTTTACATCAGGGGAAGAGAGAGAGGACCTCCTGATATGACTGCACCAAAGGCCAGGTGAATCCAATAGTATGTGGTACGGAGGCGCAGCTGGTAGAGCTGCTGCCTCACAGCTCCAGAGACCCGGGTTCCATCCTGATCACGGGTGCTGTTCGTGTGGAGTTTGCACGTTCACCTTGCAACCTCCACGTGCTCTGCTTTCCTCCCACATCCTAAAGACGTGCGGGTTTGCGGGCTATTCAGCCTCTGTAAACTGCCCCGAGTGTGTAGGGAGTGGATACAAAAGTGGGACAAGGCAGAACCAGTGCGGATGGGTGATCGACGGCTGGCATGGACTCAGTGGGCGGAGGGACTCGTTTCCATGCTGCATCTGTAAACTTCTTCTCCTTACTTCTTAAGCACTTTGCTCCCCCAGGGAGCAGAGGCCATCTGTAAACTAAACTCAACTAAACTACGTTGAAGTGAATGAGTACGCGCGAAGCTGCTTTCCCCGCCCGGGCTTACCTTGGCGATTTTGGCAGGTGGTGGTTGTGGTGCTGGCTGTGCCGGTGCTGGGGCAACGTGTTGCTGGGGTTGCTGCTGGTGTTGCTGCTGGCTCTGGGGCTGGGCTGCGTGCTGAGGAGTGATCTGGTGGATTTGCCCGGGTGTCGTCACATTGACCATGTCATTGGTCTGCACCTCAATCTTGTAGCCCGGAGGCAGGAAGGTGTTGAAGCCCATGATGAGGTCGGGGTGCCCTTTGAAGAGCTGAGAAACGCGGCTAATCACGCCGGGGGTGTCGATGCTGCAACGTTTTAAAAGAGAAAGGCAATTCAAATTCTAAAGCAGACGATTACACTGCAACTTCAACTTATATAAACCACGGTGGCTTAACTGAAGCATTGGGTCAAAGCGTTTGGGAAAGGCGACAAGGGTATTTGTTTATTATTGTCATGTATAGAGAGATAACGTTGAAAATCTTTGCTTTGCGTGCTATCTAGTCAAATCATATCCTACATTACGACATCAGGCAGTACAAAAGTGAAAATAAATCATTTGCTTGATGAACTGGGCTGCATGCACAACCCTTTGGGACAGCACGGTGGCGCAGCGGTAGAACTAATGCCTTACAATAGACAATAGGTGCAGGAGGAGGCCATTCGGCCCTTCGTGCCAGCACCGCCATTCAATGTCCCCTTACAGCGCCAGAGACTCGAGTTCGATCCTGAGAACGGGTGCTTGTCTGTACAGAGTTTGTACGTTCTCCCCGTGACATGTGTGGGTTTTCTCCGGGATCTCCAGTTTCCTCCCACCCTCCAAAGATGTACAGGTTTATAGGTTAATTTGCTTGGTACGAATGTAAAATTGTCCCTAGTGTGTGTAGGACTAGTGTTAGTGTGCAGGGATCGCTGGTCGGCACAGCCTCGGTGGGCCTGTTTCGCGCAGTATCTCTAAATTAAACTAAGCAAATAATTTACCAACTACTAACCTTCATCGAAGCTGAATATTTTGACTGATATAAATCATTAATGAGATCCCCACACATCTTCAGTTTAGAGACAAAGTGTAGAGACAGGCCCTTCGGCCCACCAAGTCTGTGCCAACCAACAAACACTGGTACACTAGTTCTATCCTACACACGAGGGACAATTTACATAAGCCAATTAACCTACAAACCTGCACGTCTTTGGAATGTGGGCGGAAAAGGGATCATCCAGAGAAAACCCACGAGGTCACAGGGAGACTCCGTATGGGCTGCACCCGTAGTCAGGACCGTACCCGGGTCTCTGGTGCTGTGAGGCAGCATCTCCACCACTGTGCCTGCCAATTCTAAGCACCATCTAACAATAAACTTGCTATCAGTTTTACATTGTGTAAGATGCAGATTTTAAACCGAAGATGGACACAAAAAGCCAGAGTAACTCAGCGGGACCACTTGTGTTCAGTTTTACATTGTTCTTATCCACACTGACAGTTAGAAAGAGTTTACAAAATAAAAACAGGAAAGATTTGTTGGGATAACCAAATACAACCATGAATATGGCATAGACTGCTCACCAACACCTCCCTTCACCCTTACCTCTGAGACTTGAACTCCTTCATGATATCTAGAAAGTCATTGTAGACCTGGGGCTGGTTTCCAAATTGTAATTTCACCTGGTCCAGATATGACAAAGCATCTTCCACCTGGCCAAAGACAAACCAAAAAGTTACATCAGTTTGACAGCACGCAAAAACACGTTCTTTTAAGATTTGACCTTCAATTTAAAACTGATAAAACATGAATTAATTGCAGGCGAGAATATCCCACACAAAACCATTGTTAAAAGAGTATTGTTCATTTAGTTTGTTACAATAAGATACATAGCATCCTGCATTATTTCTAATATTAAAAGTGTCCCCTTCATTACACTGGGTTGAGATACAGATTTTTTTAAAATGTGTGAACAATATAAGACAATTATGTTTCCTATTTTATCATCTATAATCAATCTTTTTAAAATGTAGATGATCCCTCGGACTATCTTTGATCGGACTTTACCTTGAACTAAATGTTATTCCCTCATCCTGTATCTGTACACTGCGAATGGCTCGATTGTAATCATGTACTGTCTTTCCGCTGGCTGGTCAGCACGCAACAAAAGCTTTTCACTGTACCATGGTACACGCGACAATAAACTAAACTCATCTCAGCATTTTTTTAAACTGTAAATACCACGTCTTTACTTGATATGTGAGACAGCAAGAGCCACAGAAGACTCAAGACATGCTGGAACAGACAGAATAACTTAATTCCAGTACAAGACCCAATCAAGAGAACATGCATCATGCAACCATTTTAAGTCCATTTGAAAACCATGGCAGTCAGCCAACCATCAAGCCAGTAACTAGTGGTGAGACAAACATTTGTCAAAAGTAGAATAAATCTACATCTCTAAACATTTATCACCATATCATTATACTCTTTGTGGTTTTAGTTGCTATTATTAAACCAGTTTCTCTTTGAACCTATGGTTAAATGCATCATCAGAACCCTTTCATAAAATCTTGAACCACAGCCCATTCAACCTCCGATGCATTGTCTCTGAAAAAGCAAGACCAGAGCTTTCACAAATTGTTTTCACTTTCACCATATTGTTAATTGCTATTATTTACTGATACGAATTCCCTGTTAGCTCTTACAGGAAAAATCCCAACCTTTGTTCTTTTAATGATGAGCTGAAATGTATGCCGTCTAATTATCAGCTCATGTGTTACTTTCTTGTCGTACATGTTAATTCCAAGTATAATAACCTTGCTATGAAGGCTGTGTATATCTACTAGTTAAAACACCATCAGTATTCATGAATAGTCTAAAATTTGTTTCTGACATTTAGCCGGTAAGAAACAGATCACAAATAATTTCCTTTGCTTCAATTAAGTGAATGCATTTAAATCAGGCAGGGGATGATGTGCGTGCTACAAAAAAAGGACACAAAGTGCTGGAGTAACTCAGCGGGTCAGACGGCATCACTGGATAGGCGACGTTTCAGGCCTGGACCCTTCTTCAGATCCAAAACGTCATCTGGCTCCATGTTCTCCAGAGATGCTGCCTGATCCGCTGAGTTACTCCAGCACTTTGTGTCTTTTTTCCCCCGTCTCCCTGCACCTTTCCCCTCCTTCATCTCCCATCAGCGAGTCCCTTATTTTCCTTTAATCTCCCCTCTTTCCCCTCCCCCGTCCACCAACACCCCCCCCCCACCTGGCTTTACGTTTCACTCCTCCTCTCCTTCTATGACAACCATTTGTATCTTTTGTCACTAACTCCTTTTGTGTAAACTAACATCTGCCGTTCCTTTTTCCTACATTTGTGGGATCCAACTATAGCTGTGAATTACATGAGGAAAATTACTTTAAATCGTACATGCAGCAAATTCAGATTTTCTAAGCATTTGCCTTTGAGACAGTTTTGAGCTGCACTGTTGAAACCACAGCTGACCTTGAGCCTCTGGAACTGCTGCTGCCCTTGGACTGGTGTGGCTGGTGCCCCTGGAGGATGAACATGGCTCTGGGGCACCACCTGCTGTCCATGAGGTTGAACTGACGCAGTGTGATGGTGGCCGCTGTGCACAGCCGGAGTATGGCTGTGACTGCCAGAGCTTTGAGGCATAGCCGAAACCTGCAGCAAAAACAAAGATGCAACTTACAGCCCTTCACACTCATAACTCAGAAAAGCCACCAGCATCCACAAAGACTCTTCACACCCCTGCAACAGTCTGTTTGAACTTCTACCATCGGGCAGACGATACAAGGCCTTCTGCGCCCGCACCTCCAAACTCAGGAACAGCTTCATCCCCAGGGCCATAGCTGCTATGAACCGGTCCTGCTGAGCCGGATGGTCACATCGCACAGTGAACTGGCACAGATCTACTGCACTTTATTCTGTTTTAAAACTGTTCCAAATTTGTTTCATTGGGTTGTTTAAATTAATACTGGCCAGCTAATTAATTTATTGCATCGTATGGGAGGCGCATTCCCAATCTCGTTGTACCCCTGTACAATGACAATAAAGATGTATTGTATTGTGTTGTATATGCATTGCACAGAAATCTCAAGTCTGAAGGAGAGCCCACAAGTCTCCAGTTTCGCCAGTGGCCATTATAACCGACAAGCAATCCAGTACAAGTGTAGACATTTGTGCAATGATACTCTATTAAACAACGCAACATTTTTAGCTTGCAATAACAACAAGAAACTTAGAGCTTATTAAAAAGGCCTTTACTTTTAAAAATTCTGTTAGGGAGAAGTCTTTGCTATTGTAAGCCTGAAATTCTCCAGCCCCTAACTGTCTTTTCCCTCACTGACAATTGTTTTTTAACATAATCTTCGATAGCACAGTTTCTCAGTAGCATAATTAAAGTGTTAGAGTTGAAGCTAATGAAATTAAAGTAGCAAAGAGGACAGCGCAGTGGCACATCCTTACTCTGGCACGACGGTAGAGATGCCGCCTTACAGCTCCAGAGACCCGGGTTCGATGACACGGTGAATTAAGTTGAGCCATCCAGTGTGAACTTCTTTGGCGAATGACTGACCCTCTGACCTAGGGCTATTACTTTGACAAGGCAAGATGTGCTGGATGCAGGGAGGATGTTTCCCAGGCTGGGGTCTAGAACTGAGCGTCACAGTCTCAGGATATGGGGGCAAAAAATTTAGGGCTGAGACGAGAAGATGTTTCTTCACTCACAGCATGGTGAACCTTCGCAATTCACCATCACAAAAGATTTTGGACACATCACTGAATACATTTAATTGGATCGATATTCACGTACAACAGACGACGGTCGGCATGGTGGCTCAGCGGTAGAGTTGCTGCCTTACAGCGCCGGAGACCCGGGTTTGATCCCGATTACGGTTGCTGTTCATACGGAGTTTGTACATTCTCCCCATGACCTGCGTGGGTTTTCTCCGAGGTCTTCGGTTTCCTCCCACACTCCAAAGACGTACAGGTTTGTAGGTTAATTGGCTTGGTATAAGTGTAAATTGTCCCTAGTGTGTGTAGGATAGCGTTAGTGCGCGGGGATCACTGGACTCAATGGGCCGGAGGCCCTGGTTCCGTGATGCATCTCTAAACTAAACTAGACACCAACGAGTGTGGGGTGAGCACGAGTCTACATAGCTCACTCAGAGAACCACCCATGATGGTACAGAACGGCCTTCATTTGCTGCAATTTTGCTGTTATCACTGTTTCCGCTGTCATGAGCTGACATGTCAAAAACAAAGGTGCATAGATTTAAAGTAACAATTATAAGGATTAGGATAAAGCTGAAGAAAACCCCTTTCACCCAGAGAATAGTAGACATTTGGAACCCTTTGCCTTACAGAGATGTAGATGCAGAAGCCCTCATCATTGTTCAAAGAGCGTTGAGATACGCACTTGAACAGCTGGCTGGTGGAAAATACTCTCTTTTGACGGACATGGAAACTGTGTGTTGAATGCCTCCCAGAGATGCACATTTTTTCCAATTTTAGGCTTTAAAAATATGGTAAATAAAATGGTCAAATCCAGTCCTACCAAAATCCTTGGCGAAAGCAAGACAAAATTAGTGTCTGTACTCCTCCAGACCACGGAGCAAAATACATAATTTCAGACAATTTAAAAAAAAATGTACATCAAATAGTAAATAGACATTGGATTAATGTGCTTTGAGATTACCTTCAGTAAAAATCGATATTGAAAAGTTAACTACTTATAACAGTAGTAGAGGAATTAAATCTTATTCAAATTTAGTTTAGTTTTGTGACATAGCGTGGAAACTGGCTCTTCAGCCTCTACGAAGACCATACCGACAATCTCCTGGTAACCAGATCTATCCTACACACTAGGGACAATTTACAGAAGCCAATTAACCTACAAACCTGCATGCCTTTGGAATGTGGAAGGAAACCAGAGCACCCGGAGGAAACCCATGCGGTCACTGGGAAATAAGAACGCATGAACTCAGTATAGACAGCAACCGCAGTCAGATTGTAATTGGGTCTCTGGCGCTGTAAGGCAGCCACTCTACTGCTGCACCACCACCACTACATGAGATAAGTCAAGTCAAGTCAAGTCAATTTTATTTGTATAGCACATTTAAACACAACCCATGTTGACCAAAGTGCTGTACATCAGTGCAGGTACTAAAAAAGAACATACAATGGCACACAAACCTAACAACACATACATAAACAGTAGACAGCGCCCCCTCAAATGTTAGGGAATAGAAATAGGTTTTGAGCCTGGACTTAAAGGAGTCGATGGAGGGGGCAGTTCTGATGGGGCGAGGGATGCTGTTCCACAGTCTAGGAGCTGCAACCGCAAAAACGCGGTCACCCCTGAGCTTAAGCCTAGACCGCGGGATAGTCAGTAGCCCCAAGTCAGCCGACCTGAGGGACCTGGAGTTTGAATGGTGGGTTAGAAGATTTTTGATATGGGGGGGGGGGGGGGGGGGGGGGGCAAGCCCGAAATAAAGCAATAGTGAAATACTAACTGAACATGTGTTGACATTTTATTGAGTGTGCAAAGACCGGGATGAAGGGAATCGCTGTAAACAAATGACAAGTACCTGGTATCCTGGTGTGACGGAGTACTGAATGCCTGCTGTCGGCTGCATGTTCTCCGACACAGCCTCGTAGACAGGAGGTGCTGGGGCTAGTACTCGATGCTGGTGTGAAAAGGTTTCAGCACTGCTAGCAATGCGACGTTGCTGAGATGCATAAGCTGTTTCTTGCTCATCCAGTCGGCGCTTCATTATGTGTTCATACTCAAGGGAGCCCTACAAACCTAAAGAGGAAGCATGACCATTAGTACGGCACCAATAAATGCACATCCACTTCATTAAAATATTTCATGATACCTTGCATTTATATATAAAATCATTAATAGACAGTAGACAATAGGTGCAGGAGGAGGCCATTCGGCCCTTCGAGCCAACACCGCCAATCAATGTGATCATGGCTGATCATTCTCAATCAGTACCCCGTTCCTGCCTTCTCCCCATACCCCCTGACTCCGCTATCCTTAAGAGCTCTATCTAGCTCTCTCTTGAATGCATTCAGAGAATTGGCCTCCACTGCCTTCTGAGGCAGAGAATTCCACAGATTCACAACTCTCTGACTGAAAAGGTTTTTCCTCATCTCAGTTCTAAATGGCCTACCCCTTATTCTTAAACTGTGGCCCCTAGTTCTGGACTCTCCCAACATTGGGAACACGTTTCCTGCCTCTAACGTGTCCAACCCCTTAATAATTTTATATGTTTCGATAAGATCCCCTCTCATCCTTCTAAATTCCAGTGTATACAAGCCTAGCATTTCTGAAGCAATATTTTTTTCTAGACATGATGTATAAGAAGTGCACATGGAAGGTCAAGAAATAGAGGGATATGGATTATGTTCAGGCGGATGAGATATATTCAACTTGGCATCATGTTTGGCACAAACATTGTTCTTGTGTTGTACTATGTTCCATAAAAGCAGATTTACAGAAGAATCGTGGAAGTTAATGGAGACATGAGGAACTTCAGATGTTCTGGACTCCCCCAACATTGGGAACATGTTTCCTGCCTCTAACGTGTCCAACCCCTTAATAATCTTGTACGTTTCGATAAGATTCCCTGTCATCCTTTTAAATTCCAGTGTATACAAGCCTAGTCGCTCCAGTCTTTCAACATATGACAGTCCGGCCATTCCGGGAATTAATGTAGTAAAATGTCCCAAAATGCTTCATAAATGTACAAAATGAAAAAAGCTTGTCAATAATATTCAGAGGAAAGGGAGAAAATCCTTGGTAGATATTATAAATGACCAGAAATCATGGAATCACACAGAGGCAAGTCAATAAATGATCCTCATCTTAGTGATCAACAAATCTAGAAATTCCTCATATTTGAAGGGATAGCAGAGCAAATTGAAAGAATGATTTAAGAATATAGTTCTGAAGAAGGGTCTCGACCCGAAACGTCACCCATTCCTTCTCTCCTGAGATGCTGCCTGACCTGCTGAGTTACTCCAGCATTTTGTGAATAAATACCTAAGAATATAGCAGGGAATACTCAAGCAGTGGATAGTTTTGACACAGGGCAGCAGCATAACACAATAAAGTTTGAAGTTAGACACAAAATGCTGAAGTAACTCAGCGGGTCAGGCAGCATCTCGGGAGAGAAGGAATGGGTGACGTTTCGGGTCGAGACTCTCGACCCGAAACGTCACCCATTCCTTCTCTCCCGAGATGCTGCCTGACCCGCTGAGTTACTCCAGCATTTTGTGTCTACCTTCGATTTTACCAGCAACTGCAGTTTTTTTCCCCTACACAATAAAGGTTGATATGGTCTGGACAGATCTGGTACTGGATGATTTACTCGTGTGTGCCAGATACACTCATGCCCACACCCTTTGGATTTCTGGATCTGGGAAGGCACCACATCTACAAAGATTTTGCTAAAAGCAACAAGTGAATTAAATATAATATTGAAAGAGTTCTCAAAGAATTGAACAACTGTTAAATCATAATGACAAATCAGGGCCCAAATAAACATTGCTTATCTTCATTTTAATGGAGGCAAGTGTTTTGAATACTGTCAGCACCTCAAATCAGAAACCTCTGGTTGACTTCTCAACACCAATATCAACACCAAGAGCTCCGCTCTTGCTCCCCATCCCCATACTCGCAACAAGGACAGGATCCCCCTCGTTCTCACCTTCCACCCCACCAGCCAGCGGATCCAACATATCATCCACCAACATTTCCGTCACCTACAACAGGACCCCACCACTGGCCATATCTTCCCATCCCCTCCCCTCTCTGCGTTCCGCAGAGACCGTTCCCTCCGCAACTCCCTGGTCCACTCGTCCCTTCCTACCCAAACCACCCTAACCCCGGGCACTTTCCCTTGCAACCGCACGAGATGCAACACCTGTCCCTTTACCTCCCCCCTCAACTCCATCAAAGGACCCAAACATTCTTTCCAGGTGAGACAGAGGTTCACCTGCACCTCCTCCAACCTCATCTATTGCATCCGCTGCTCTAGATGTCAACTTATCTATATCGGCGAAACCAAGCGCAGGCTCGGCGATCGCTTCGCTGAACACCTGCGCTCGGTCCGCATTAACGCAACTGATCTCCCGGTGGCCCAGCACTTTAACTCCCCCTCCCATTCCCAGTCTGACCTCTCTGTCATGGGCCTCCTCCAGTGCCATAGTGAGGCCCGCCGGAAATTGGAGGAGCAGCACCTCATATTTCGCCTGGGCAGTTTGCGGCCCGGTGGTATGAACGTCGACTTCTCCAACTTCAGATAGCTCCTCTGTCCCTCCCTTCCCCTCCTCCTTCCCAGATCTCCCTCTATCTTCCTGTCTCCACCTATATCCTTCCTTTGTCCCACCCCCGACATCAGTCTGAAGAAGGGTCTCGACCCGAAACGTCACCCATTCCTTCTCTCCCGAGATGCTGCCTGACCTGCTGAGTTACTCCAGCATTTTGTGAATAAATCGATTTGTACCAGCATCTGCAGTTATTTTCTTATACCAATATCAATGTGTGGGAACAGTGCATCACGTAATGTCATCTTTTATAAACACTAGCAACATAAGCCGCACGGTAGTTATAACTTTTTGCTCTAAAACATCCTTGCTGGAAGATCAATTCAACCTTGACTGGCTGCATTGGGCAAGGTTGGTTAGGCGATGTGGAAAGGGAATAACAGTTTCACCATCAATCTCCACCAACGCCAGCCTACCCAATCCCTTAACAGCACTTTCCAATACAAATCAAAATATGAGACTTGTTCCTCCAAAAATGTGTGTACATTTCATATAAATGTTCTCACTTGGATTTGCTATCGTTCACACAGTTACAGCTGTGAGCAAAGCGGAAACATTTTCTGTGTGTTCCTGTTGAGTAACTCATTGCACTGAAGCAGTTACGTGTCTCGGTGTTAAAGAAGCAAATGGGATAATGCTTCTGTAGCAATTATTAACCAGCAAGGGAGAAAAAAAAAAGTTAATTTATACACAGTTAAGCAGTGAACAAGTGCAAGTGACTAAATGCCCAAATCATTTAGATTGCAACCTGCTGGCAGCACTAATTTGGTTTTGGAGAATCTGGCTCCTCACACTCTTGTCCTCCAACTGGGAATATGCTGTGCAGCTTCAAAAAACTTACAGAAACGTGGAGTTTTATTTTTTTGCAAAAAATAAATTGTGGGAGCACCTTCACCAGAGGGAACCAGTTCACGGCCTGCAAAGATGCAGACTCAAAAGCTGTAAAGGACGAGCAATAAATGCAGGGCTTGCCAACGATGCTCACATTACAAAAGACAAATACCTTACAATTCCAAAATAATGCAGGAATTCTGTCTTTTGATAATTCCAGTGAAGGGATGGTCTAAGAACAAAGTAGATATTTTCCTCGTTATTCTGGCAGGAAAATTCAAATGTGTACATAGGGTAAACCCAGGAGCGTTACTTCTCATGAATGAAGTGATGGTGTCAATACGCAAGTAGCATTCTGAATAGGTGTAAATAGAAGTGCTGCTAGAAGTAGGAACAACAGAAGACATGGGTTCATATTGCAATTATAAACACATGTGGAAAGCTGTAAATAAGGGTCACTGGCATAAGCAACTTTTATCTTGCAGATATATTTATTTCCAAAACGGTTATTGCAGTATTGTTCAAGGTTTCAATAGAATGGTAGAACTTCTTAATGGTGTTTTTTTGTTTGTTTTTTTAGATTTAGAGATACAGCGCGGAAACAGGCCCTTCGGCCCACCGAGTCCGTGCCGCCCAGCGATCCCCGCACATTAACACTATCCTACACACACTAGGGACAATTTTTACATTTACCCAGTCAATTAACCTACATACCTGTACGTCTTTGGAGTGTGGGAGGAAACCGAAGATCTCGGAGAAAACCCACGCAGGTCACGGGGAGAACGTACAAACTCCGTACAGACAGCACCCGTAGTCAGGATCGAACCTGAGTCTCCGGCGCTGCATTCGCTGTAAGGTAGCAACTCTACCGCTGCGCCACCGTGCTGCCCAGAACGCTTCTTAATAGCACAGAAGCCAATCTGTAGCAGGTTGATTCCAAGCACACATCTAATACCATAGAAAACAGTTTATCCACTGCTGTGCATTCTGGATAAATTCCCCTTCAATCCACAATGTCTAGAGGTGCTTCTCACCATGAACAGACAATGACTTAACAGAAAGTTGAAAACAACTTGCAAGGTGAAGTGCCAATCATTGAGATAGACACAAAGTGCTGGAGTAACTCAACAGGTCAGGCAGCATCTCCAAAGAAAATAGATAGGTGACATTTAGGGTCGGGATCCTTCTTCAGACTTTATCCTTCTTGAGCAGAGTAGGTCCTGGTTTGTTGTTGACAATTTTGCAGAGGAAGAATTTTCACATTCTAGATTTAATTTGTGTTCAAGATTTTGAAATGTGTACTCACTGCAGGAAGAAACAAACTAAGGAGGAGTTTCACTTCAGGTCCCAAAAGACAACCAATCAAACTTTATCATCTTGCCTGTGAAAAAGTTAACTAACTTCCTTTCAAAGAGTACTGATTTAAGCAAAGCCAACATGACTCTTGGTGGGAACTGAAATTTAGAGCCTATCCACAAATCGTGCAACATATTTTAAATATGTTAATACAACAGTAACAGTTCTTACAAAATGGTTAATACCAACTATACTGTACATTCAAACCAAATTAAACTCAGACTAAATTAAAAGTGAGAGATTGCCTGAACACCTTCCAACTCGGCAAATGTGCTTCTACCTGCACATGACTAAGTGCAATTGATTTCCACCATTCTATTCCTATTTTAAACGTTTAAACGATGCACTCTAATGCACATTCTTACTTTTAATGCTTGCTCTACTCAAACTGTGCCTTATTTCCTATGTGTCGGAAAGAACTGCAGATGGTGGTTTAAATCGAAGGTAGACACAAAATGCAGGAGTGATTCAGACTGAAGAAGGGTCTCGACCCGAAATGTCACCCATTCCTTCTATCCAGAGATGCTGCCTGTCCCGCTGAGTTACTCCAGCATTTTGTGCCTACCTTATTTCCTATGGTTATTTCACTGTGCTGCGGGGGTACTTAAAATGACATTTGGGACATCCAGAAGTCATACATGTATAGGAAGGAACTGCAGATGCTGGTTTGCTCTGAAGATAGACACAAAATGCTGGAGTAACTCAGGCAGCATCTATGGAGAGAAGGAATACAATACAATATATCTTTATTGTCATTGTACAGGGGTACAACGAGATTGGGAATGCGACTTCCATTCAATGCAATACATTAATTAGCTAATCAACAGAAATTTAGACAACCCAGAGAAACAAAATTAAAAACAGTTAAAACAATATAAAGTGCAAATAGGTCTGTGCCAGGTCGATGTGCGAATTCTCTACCTCAGAAGGCAGTGGAGGCCAATTCTCTGAATGCATTCAAGAGAGCTAGATAGAGCTCTTAAGGATAGCGGAGTCAGGGGGTATGGGGAGAAGGCAGGAACGGGGTACTGATTGAGAATGATCAGCCATGATCACATTGAATGGCGGTGCTGGCTCGAAGGGCCGAATGGCCTACTCCTGCACATTGTCTATTGTGACCATCCGAAGGAGACAGTTCATGAGGGGGGGGGGGCACTCAGCCGGACCGGTTAAGAGCAGCTACAGCTCTGGGGATGAAGCTGTTCCTAAGTCTGGAGTTGCGGGCGTAGAAGGCCTTGTATCGTCTGCCGGATGGTAGAAGTTCGAACAGACTATTGCAAGGGTGTGAGGAGTCTTTATGAATGTTGGTGACTTTCCTGAGGCATCGTGTATTGTAGATGCCCTCCAAGGCTGGTAGCTCTGTCCCGATAATCTTCTGAGCTCTGTAGACTACCCGCTGAAGAGCTCTTCTCTCCGCCTCTGTGCAGCTGAGATACCACATAGAGAAAGGTCTCGACCTGAAACGTCACCCATTCCTTCTCTCCAGAGGATGCTGCCTGTCCCGCTGAGTTACTCCAGCATTTTGTGTCCATCTTCAGTCATAAAAGTATTCTTTTTAAAATCATATCTGGTAAGACGAACTTACTATTTAAAGTGATTCACTTGTACTTCACGAAAACACAATGCATCATGAAGCTATATAACATAATACCAGAATGCAAAAACTTCTGGATGAAAACTACTTCTTGAAAATAATTAAAGATGCAATTTAAATATAAACTTGCATTTTCACACTAGCTGCGCAGCAAGTTATTTTTTCCCTGAAATAGTCCACATTACTCCTGGAAAAGAGTATTACTCCTATTTATGGGAAACTGCTAATGTAATCAAGCAGAACATCATGCTACTGTATGGATAGGCCAACAACACAGTTGAGCTGCTACTTCTATAGTCACTGTTCTCCCACAAACAATGCACTTAATCATCATTTCAGTAGAAGACTAACTATATTCTAGACAGAAGCAGAAAAGTCACTTTTTGAAACTGTTTTTTGAAATCCATTAAAAAAAGGTAACATAATTGTTTGTTTGTTGTACTTGAACTTAATTTAAAATTTGAAAGCATCAAAATTCATTGGTCATTTCAGGAGTAGTAATTCAGTATCATTGCTAAAAGTAGAGCTGAAATCTTGGAACTTTGAAGATAGCATTTCAGCATTAGCACATTTTAAACAAGTTAGGAGACAAAAAAAACAGAATGGCTTAGAAATGTGATACTCATACCAATAATAATAGTCTCTGGGTGACCATCAAACATAACGCGCGCTTCTGTCACAAGGAAAACTCAGACTGGTATCTGCAATTACCTGCAGGGAAAGTAGTCAATCTAGTAGGGGATCCACTGTGAAGTTACCAGATAACCCTCCCTGGGCACTTCTATCCACCTCACAACAGACTGACTATCTCACTGGAACATATATGGTCAATACTGTGAAAGCCATTCTTAAGAAAATAACATTTCTAAACAAGTACAAACATTTAGAAAACTCAAGACAAATTCAGGTAAGCAGTAATGTATTTTATAATGAGTTGATTTGAATTGTTATCAGTCAGCAATTAGTTATGTTGAGTTTAGTTTATCGTCACGTGTACTGAGATACAGTGAAAAGCTTTTGTTGCTTGCCATCCAGTCAGTGGAAAGACAATACATGATTACAATCGAGCTATTTATGGGCCACGTTTCGGGTCGAGATCCTTCTTCAGACTGAAGGGTCTCAGACTGAAGAAGGGTCTCGACCCGAAACGTCGCCCATTCCTTCTCTCCTGAGATGCTGCCTGACCTGCTGAGTTACTCCAGCATTTTGTGAATAAATACCTTCGATTTGTACTGCAGTTATTTTCTTACACTTGATGACACTTGCTCAGTAACTACCTCGGGTGCCAACTAATACTGAATAGTTCATGCAAGATGCATAGTGAAACAGCTCATCCCATAATTATTGACCAACCTACACCAAGGGCTGCAATTGTCTTGCTAATGATATAATATCCTTTAACACACACTATCAAATAACTTGGCTCGATAAATATTTACATATTCTTGAAAACCATTGTGTTACGAAGTTTATACTGCTATAAATAAACTCTCGTTGCATGTCGGTGACTATCTCTGGTAAACTTCCTCCTCAAAACTACAGATCAATTTTGAGCTTTTGTTAACTGGAACGACATGTTTAAAAGCAACTAGAAACACTTTTCTTTGAATCTTTTCTATATCAGATTTATTATGAATACAGACACATGAAATACCATTACAAAGAACGGTAGTTCCAGACTTTGGGTAAAATAGGTAAAACAAAGACAAAGATAAAAAAATAATGCAAATCTTTTTAAACTTTTGCCCAATTTAATCCCAGCCCTTCGGTACAACACCAGTCCTACTCTAAACAACATCATGTCTGCAAAATTACCAGAGGATATTGTTAAGAGTAAAGGTCAAAATATATATGGATTTTAAATTGGAACCAAACTATATTTGCACATCTTGCTTCCTATTCCCTTCACGTAAAATAATCTCCCACACTGTACTTGCACTCGTATCTGACAACCTAGAGCATGTCATCTTTTCTGAACAATGGTAATATATCAAATATAGTGCCTTTAACACAATAAAACATCTCAAGATGGTTCCAGAGCAGCATTATCAAACCATACGTCATGCTTCCCAACAAATGATAATAACCAAAACAAAAGGAGTTTTAAGGTAAAAAGGAGGTACAGAAAGAAGCAGAGGAACTTTGGAAATAAATTCCAGAGCTCAGGGCAGTTGAAGAAGTAATCAGCCAAAGGGGAGAATCGTGAAGAACCATTTAAGGTCACCAACCACCATAGTGAGGGATGAACAGAATTGTGTTTAAAATTACAACCAAGTTTTGATGAGAAGCTTAAAAAGGTAAGACTTGATTATAGTCAATAGACAATAGGTGCAAGAGTAGGCCATTCGGAACTTCGAGCCAGCACCACCATTCAATGTGATCATGGCTGATCATTCTCAATCAGTACCCCGTTCCTGCCTTCTCCCCATACCCCCTGACTCCACTATCCTTAAGAGCTCTATCTAGCTTTCTCATGACTGCATTCAGAGAATTGGCCTCCACTGCCTTCTGAGGCAGAGAATTCCACAGATTTACAACTCTCTTGAGTGAAAAAGTTTTTCTTCATCTCCATTCTAAATAGCCTACCCCTTATTCTTAAACTGTGGCCCCTGGTTCTGGACTCCCCCAACATTGGGAACATGTTTCCTGCCTCTAACGTGTCCAACCCCTTAATAATCTTATATGTTTCGATAAGATTAATGTCATAGGAGTGAATTACAACATCAATCACAGGGGTATTAGGAATGGGGAAGTTTAATCGGCAGATGCAATGAGGTGGGAATAGTTAAGCAAAGATGCAAAGATACCAAGGGAGAAATAAGCACTGCAGAGGTCAAATACAATACCAAGCTAGGGCACAGTCTGGTTCAGTCTCAGTCTGGGGTCATTAGCTGCGGAACTAAGCTTGTAAAGGAGACTTAAAAACAATGTTATCAGAGCAAATGTGTACATTTACTGTGTTTTAGGGTCACATAATAAAGGGCAAGCCATGAATACGTTTACAGACATATGCTAGAGAGAAAGAGATATCATTACAGATGGGTCTCAACCCGAAACGTCACCCATTCCTTCTCTCCTGAGATGCTGCCTGACCTGCTGAGTTACTCCAGCATTTTGTGAATAAATACCTTCGATTTGTACCAGCATCTGCAGTTATTGTCTTATCATCACAGATGATTCTCTAGCCACAACGACTGCGAAAATAATGGTACCAAGGAATACGAGGTTCCACTCAACATGACAATATTGGAGAAGTATTGAAGGATGCCAAGGTCAACCATGTCAAGTGCTCCATTTGAGTGTAGTAGAACAAGGAGAGCTTATCTTTGTCCTATAGGATAGAATTTGTGACTTAAGTGATCCATTTTGTTACGGTGGTAGATAATTTTAAATATAGGATATAAATTTGGGAGAGAATTTTAGAATCAAAGCAAATACGACAGTGATCAGAGATGCCCTTATCTGTAACTAAGATTATGGGGTATTCTAGGGACAAGATTCGGCAAGATCAAGGAAGTTACCATGAACATGACAGAGCAAATTTAATATAAAGGGATGAAAGGAGGTAATGAAGAGGGCAGGCAGTGAACGTGAAGCCTCTTGAAATAGCAGTTAATAAAGAAAAACATTAAAGAAATCTGGGTGAAGACATTTTGTGGTACTTGGTCGATGGCGTAGATAAAGGGGATATGATAGGCCAACAGGAGGAAAAACTGATGACGATAGTAAGCAACCAAACCCATGAATAATTTGGGTATAAACCCCAGTCACTGCAATTATCTGAATGGGACAAGAGGTGAAGAAATTTCATTTAGAGGAAAGGTATTGTCAGCCTTCAACTAAGTTTTATCAAGCTGTCATATTGATGCAATCACCCACTGCAAGATACACTGGAAGATGCAGAGGCTCACTGTAAGATAATGGGTGGTTTGGCCACCCTGCTATAGGAAGAATGTTGTTAAGCTGGAAAGAATACTGTGAGGATTTACGAGGATATTGCCAGGAGTTGAGGGCCTGAGCTTTAGGGAGAGGTTGGGCCAGCTAGGACTTTATTCATTGGAACGCAGGAGGCTGAGAAGTGATCTTATCAAGGTGTATAAGATCACGAGGGGAATAAATTGAGTGAATGCACAGAATCTTTTACCCAGAGAAGGGAAATCAAGAACCAGAGGACATAGGTTGAAAGGTTGAAGGGGAAGGATTTAATAGGAACCTGAGGGGCAACTTTTTTACATAGTGATGGGTATGGATATATGGAACGAATTGCCAGAGGAGGTAGTTGAGGCAGGTACTATAACAGTTAGAAGGCCTTTGGACATGTATAGGAAAGATTTAGAGGGAAATGGGCCGAACGTGGGCATGTGGAACTAGTGTATATGGGGCACCTGGGTCAGCATAGGCAAGTTGGGCTGATGGGCCTGTTCCCATGCTGTATGGATCAATGACTGTAATCCATCTTGCACTGGGTAAGCACAAGGAGGCAGAGACAAACAGAACTAATCCTCAATGTATGTGTTGACAGAACTGTAGGCAAGGCAGCAAGATGGAATAGTTACTGTTGTTCTTCAGTGCCTGGTTTAGAGACTTTGCATGACATGCAGAAATTCAGAGTGAAGCTATAGGATTAAAGGAATCTAACCTGGGATGGCAAGGAGTACCGAGAGATATATTTCAGAGGCACAGTAGAGTGTAGAGGGAGGAAATCGGGGGATAAAAGAGCTGTTAGGAGATAAAGGATTAATGATATAAACGTAGGTGAGAAAAGAGAAACTAAAAGTGGTAAATAGAAGTTTGGCCTTGAAATGTGAAACAGCAACCAAAACTGTAAAGGAATGCAATCAGGTTATATGTGGCTGGTTTTGATAAAGAAAACAGTCAAGTGGAGGCAAGATGAGGGAGGCCAAAGATAAAGGGTCACACAGTAAGAGATTGTTAATGCAAGTTGCATGGAATTCATATGGACAATGAAAGGTAACCCAAATTCAGAGACAGGTTTAAGTTGAGTGAAGTTCAAAAGCTATCTTTTAGGATGGAGTTTTTGAGAATAGTTCAGGTATTCCGTGAAAATAAGAATGCAGGTAGTTTGTAGAATCAGTTATTGTGCAGAAAAGTAAAAGGTTGCAATGTTAGAGGTCAGTGCAAACTCAAGACCTGGCAGAGTAATAAACTTTGGGCCAGGTAAATTCGATCCAGGAACCACAGCCAAAACTGAGAACCTGGTAGAATTGCAAGGCTCAATCCATGAGCACATGAAAAATTGTGAATTTACTACAAACGTAAGCAACCGAGCAGCAAATCAGAGACCATACTGCAAAATTAAGTAGTCCTTATAAATCTAATCTGCATCCAAGAGGGCGCAAGTACATTCATCAGATTCAGAGTGGGTCGGATTTAGAAAGATACTAGACCAAGTGGACCCGTTGGGCCCAAACCTCTCCTGCATTGGTGCAACACCCTCTCCTCCCCCCCTCCCCCCCACTCAACCCCCCTTATCCTCCCTCCTCCCCCCCCCCCCCTCCCTCGGAGATAGGTTTAAACTTTAAAATGTGAATAACTTTAAATATATAACACCGATTTCAATGAAACTTCTTCCATTCGCACCAAAGGAACAACATTGAGTAAGGTGGGCCTAAAATTGTTGCGCTGTCATGTACCTGTAGTTCAGGAACAAACAAACAAACAAGAGTTTTAGTATATAGATTAGGTTCACTTCAAATTTCATTGAGCTTTTTATAAATGCCACATGATCGCATTGCTGAGTGGAAATGCACATGTCATACCTTGGACAGGGAGCTCCTTTTACAGTTAATTCAGGAGGGAATACAAAATAAATCAGTAGAAACAAAGAAGTGCAGATGCTGGTTTATCCCAAAGATAGACACAAAGTGCTGGAATAACTCAGTGAGTCAGGGAGCATCTCTGGAGAAAAGGATGGGTGACATTCCAGACTGAAGAAGGGTTCCATCCCGAAAATTCACCCATCCCTTTTCTCCAGAGATGCTTCCTGACCTGCTGACCAACTCCACCACTGAGTGTAACTAAATATATCAGGCTGGGAAGAGCTCTGAGACAGGCAGGAGGAATGGCTGCAGCAAGGTCCACTGAAAGTTAGCAGAACGGCAGGGCCTTAAGCTAGTACAACAAGACTTCCCCTTAGAACCATCCCGGCAGATCAGAGCCCAATGGGACAACATGTCGGCATCGACCTACCAGTTGACCGGCTCAAGAAATGTTTTAATTTCAACACGACAGACAGACCTCCAGTATAGTGTGGGCGAATTGCATTGATGTCCAGAAAAGTCCACGAATTTGTACGGTAACTGCAAAAAAACTGAGATATCAAATGGGTCATTCAGTAATAGAATTTTAATGGTAATGGAACTTTAAAAAATATAGTCTTCCAATATTCTAATGGAATTTACAACAATATAGTCCTTCAATATTGTCTTCCAACAATATGGTCATCGTCTTCCACTGTACTTTATTGTCACATATACCTAGGTAAAGTGAAATTTCTTTCTTGAGTTCAGTCCAGTAAAAGTCTTACTATAAATAGGCACAATCCCCCCCCCTGCAGGACCTATACATCAGGAGGTGCAGATCCAGAGCCAGCAACATTATGGGGGACCCCTGCCACCCCAGCAACGGACTGTTCCAGCTACTACGGTCAGGCAAACGCCTCCGCTGTCACGCTGTGAAAACGGAGAGGATGAGACGGAGTTTCTTCCCACTGGCCATCAGGACTGTTAACTCTCATATCACCAGGGACTAATTTAATTTACTGTATTAATTTTTTTTTTGTGATAATTTTTTTTTTCTATTCTGTTTTGTAGTTCAGCACAATCCGCAGGCGTTGCCACTTTCATTTCACTGCACATCTTTATATGTATGTGACAAATAAACTGACTTGACTTGATCATACAGGTAAAAGAGTATCGGAATCGTGGATTACACTGACCCAGTACACATGAGTCACCAACGCTGTGCACTATTCTGTTAAAGCTAACGTTGTTAACAATATAACTTTGCCAACAATAAAGTTAACTTTGCCATTGTCCTGACTTAGTTGCTTAACAGGGAGTGGAGCCTGACCATTTAAGAATGAATACCACACATATCTGCACATTTCCCTTGCACTCTAAATCAGCATATCCACGATCATACAGCAGGTCCTTCAGCCCAACTCATCCATGCCGACCAAGATGCACTGGTCCCATTTGTCTGGGTTTGACCCATACCCCTCCAAACCTTTCTTATTGATGTTCCTTCCCAAATTAAACCGTGAAGAGACGGTGCATGTGCCTCCGGCCTCCAGCCTGTCCCACACAGCGTACTGTGGTTACAATTCCTCTTAGACACCAATCCATTCATTATCACACCTCACGCAAGTAAACTACAATTGCCTTCAGAGGAGTTTCTGTTGTCCAATCAGGAATGCCATCTTATTGGAAGGCAGATATCCCCAGCTGCATTTTGACCAAAATCAAGGATACTTTATATACTGTTGAATACAGTGGAAAGTCAGTGATTCAGTTGCTTAACTTTTGTAACATTGTCCACTTATTGTGGGAGAACATTGTATAGCTTGTGGACACAATGTTAAGGGCACAAGATACATTTCCTAGCCATAAGGCACACACCAAGAATGCCTTGTTGTGATAAAGCTAGGATTTTAGCACTTACACAAGGAAATGGGAATAGGCCACCTAACCCCTCATGCCCACACTCAGCATATTGGCCATTCCTTAACAGTTTTGTAACCCTCGCAAAACCAGAGTTCAACATCAAATGTTCCAAAAGGTTTACTTCTGCCTCAACTTCCTACTATGATGCTAAAAGCCCTAAGAATAATCCTTGGATAGACACAAAAAGTTGTAGTTACTCAGCGGGTCAGACAGCATATCTGGAGAAAAGGAAGAGGTGACGTTTCGGCCCGGGACACTTCTTCAGAATATTCCTTTCTTTGTCTCTGGGCCTTTGGCCTAATTGTGCTATAATGAGTAACTTTGTGCATTCTGTTGTAGAAAAAAGATGAATTATAAACTACAGATGAAATTACACGTGATTCTCCTGCTAAAGAGTGGCTCCAACTGTCTGACTTAGCACCGAGCCACATGCATTCCTATTGTAAAGTTGCAAAGGATGCAAAGTGCCATAAGTAATGTCATCAGCTAAAACAAAATGAGCCCTCTTTGTATTTATACCTAAACTAATCAATTTATTGTAATATAGAGCAATTTTAAAGCATTCATTTGGTCCACAACTCTCCAATATACAACAGATCACAATTAACTAACCTGTAAACAATGTAATCCAAATATTTCCTTCAGATATAGAGTCATATGTAGGGTGCGTACTCTCCCCTCTCCTTTACTCTCTCCACACCAATGACTGCACCTCCACAGACTCCTCTGTCAAGCTCCTCAAGTTTGCGGATGACACAACCCTGATTGGACTGATCCAGGATGGGGAGGAATCTGCCTACAGAGGGGAAGTGACACAGCTGGCATCCTGGCATCGCAACAACCTAGAGCTCAATGCTCTCAAGACAGTGGAACTAATTGTAGACTTTCAAAGAGATCCCCCTCCCCTCCCCCCACTCACCATAGTCACATCTGTGGAGTCATTTAAGTTCCTTGGAACCATCATCTCCAGCAACCTTAAATGGGAGGCCACCATCGACTCCACAGTCAAAAAGGCCCAACAGAGGATGTACTTCCTGCGGCAACTCAGGAAACACAATCTGCCACAGGCAATGATGGTCCAATTCTATACTGCTATCATTGAGTCCGTCCTCACCTTCTCCATCATGGTCTGGTTTGGCTCAGCCACCAAGCACGACATCCGGAGGCTGTAATGGATCGTTCGCACAGCTGAGAAGGTTGTTGGCTGCAACCTGCCCCCCATTGACGAACTGTACACTGCAAGGGCCAGGAAACGAGTGGGCAAGATCATCTCTGACCCCTCTCACCCTGGCCACAAACTCTTCGAAGCACTTCCCTCTGGAAGGTGACTCCGGACTGTCAAAGCAGCCACAGCCAGACATAAAAACAGCTTTGTTTTACGAGTGATAGTTCTACTCAATAACCAAAGTTTGTAGTCTCTTTTTTGCTCTGGTTTATTTTCACCCATATGTTTAGACCGTAATGTTGTATCCTTACTGTTTTGATGTGGTTATGGTTTATTCTTAATTGTTAACTGTATGTTTGTGTTGTCATTTGTGAGCGGAGCACCAAGGCACATTCCTTGTATATGCATACTTGGCCAATAAACTTATTCATTCATTCATACAGCAAATATTTTCTTTAGTTATAGTCATACAGCACGGAAACAGGCTGTTTAGCCTAACTCGTCCACACCAACCTAGATACCTCTTCTAAGCTAGTCGCAGATGCTCACATTTGGTCCATATATCCCTCTAAATCTTTCCTATCCATGTTTTTCTTAATGTTGCTTTTGTACCTGCCTCAACTACGTCCTCGAGCAGCTTGTTCCATATACCCATCACCCCTTCAGTGAAAAGTTGCCCCTCAGGTTCCTATTAAATCTTTCCCCTCTCAACTTAAACTTATGCCCTTTGGTTGTTGATTTCCCTACCCTTGGTAAAAGACTGTGTATTCACCCTATGAATTCATGATTTTATACACCTCTATAAGGTCACCCCTTAGCCTTTTATCGTATAATTGATTACTCCTTGCTAACTTGTTAAATTCCAATGACAATATAGCCTTCTTAAATATCCTATCAATTAAAAACCAAGGAAATCGGACTGCAGAGGCATAACTGACAACTTACGCTGAACAGACAGAATCTAACCAGACATTCAACCCAAAAGATCGGTGATATTTATGCTGCACATAATGCCCCTCGCCATCTTCTTTAGCTGACTCCAACAGATTATTTTTTTATTACACAAGCACTAGTAGTGGACTTCCCTACACAAAAATAACTTCATTCTGCACCTATTCGAACAACCCTCTTCAGAATGTTCAAAACCTCTGCTGGCTCATTCCCCCAGTCTTTTCTTTCCCCAAAAAGTCTCAGCTCCTTTAATATTTCCTGAGAACAATAACCCATCAGTTCTGGATTCAAAGTTGTAACTCCTTTTCTGAAACCCTTTTGATGTTTTTTTAACCTTTGCAACATGACCTTAAATGTTCATTCGATTTCCTCGATGTGGTCTAACCAAGAATTTAAACAGGTTTAACTACTATTCAATTCAATTGGCACAGAAATCAGGCAATTGCTTATAGTTCCTTTTTATGGCAACGTAAACTACAACAGTATGTGAAAAAAACAAAATAATCACCACAAATGGGATGCAAAACCGAGTGATCATTCAATTATTATTTGATTTCCAGTTTAACAGAAAGATCAAATTACCTCCCAAAGCTTCCTATCATCAAAGAAAACCACACGACAATAGACAAGATCAAAGAAATTATAAATCATGGGGGGAAATTTAATTTTAAAAGCTTGAAAGCCAGTGAACTTTTTTTTCCAACTATCTTCGAAGCAAAAAATGAAAATGTCAAACATAGTTTTTGTATTAGTGTGGAGATGGTCCATTTGAAATTTTTTAGATCTATTTGTATTGTTACTTCAAGGCAAAACTAAATATAAAACCAGATACCATTCAGATATCTATCTTCAAATGATTAATCAAAAATTATTTGATGCTCAACAATAGAGAACCAGATCTTGCTAATTGCTTTCCAAAAACATACTGACCAATATAACTTCCTGGCATATCTACCAAAAGCACACTGGCCAATGTAACAAAGTACAAGAGTTACAGATTCTGTCACTTTTGTGCCAGCAGAAGAGCCCAACATGGGCCAGTACTTGCAGGTAATGGATCTCACCATGACCTGCCACACAAAGACAAGCTAAATACTGCTGCACGATAATGAACACTTGACACAAAAGTGATACCATCAGCGGGACATACAATCTATTATATCACAGCACATCACACAGAACTAATGAAGGAGTGTCATTGGACATGGTTCCTTTTGATTTAGTTACAAGAGCTAGAAATCACTTCACTGATTTCTCATTTACTATTCATTTGCCAACTTTACGTTAAGCAGCATGCGCTAATACCATTACTGAACGGAGTTAAGCGTCTATAAATGAAGTTAATGGACATGAACAAACCCTGAGGGGCATAAATGGCAACATACTCCTGGCTAAATACTATACAGACTTTCCATCCACAACCAGAGCTTATAAATCTCTGCAGGCACTTCTTCTGTTGGGACCATCAGCATCCAGTCTCAAATGAACTTTCAAAGTAATTCCCTGTTAATAATTAAAGTTAAATTAAAACACTCAATTTTTTAAAGGAATATTAACAAGGCTATAATTAGATTCTATACAAACCACCCTGCCTCCAATCTTGAATGATAATAAGAACATTTTTAATTTATAAAATGGTAAAACTTTCTTTCCTTGGGCCTTGTCAATAAGAACTGTAGAACCCTGCTCAGTTTATTCACTGGGTGTCTCTTGAAATTGCTAAAACAGAGACATTCCTTCTTATCATAGATTCAATGTGATACCAACTTTCAGATATATAAATAAGACCTCCACCGATTAGAGAATTTATCTGACACATCATTAACCTGAGCAAAATGGTTCTTCATTTCACTGAAAACCAGCTGTTATTGTTAAATAAAAAAGCCCCACTCCTACCTCTTTTTCTGCTTTCCCTCTCCCGCTCCATCAATCTGAATAAGGGTCCCCTCCTAAAATTTCATCTATCCACATCCCCCATTGATGCTGCCTGACCAGCTGAGTTCCTACAGCAGCTTGTTTTTTTGCTCTTGTTGTTGCTTTCATTCTAACAAAGAAAAATTAAATGTCTCTATAAGATCTGTATTCCTTGGAGGTTTAGAAAAAATGACAGGTGATCTTATTGAACCATTGCATGAAGGATAGATGTTGAGATATTGTCATGAGAAGGAGAATCTTAAATGAGGGGCCATAGTCACATGCAGTCATTTAAAACTGAGATGCGTGGGAACATCTCACAACCAACAATGAATCTCTGGAACCATATACTCTGGAAGGCCATATTTAAAGAAGTAAGCAATTTTGTTTGAAAGATCGAGAAATTGAGGGCTATGGGGAACTGGCACAGAAGAAAATGAGGTGTAGAACAGATAACCATTATCACACTGAATGACAGAGCAAGACTTGAGAAACTAAGTGCTGAACCCCTGCTCCTATTTTCATGTTTTCAGTTTTGTTACTTATAAATGGCTTTAGAAAGCTGAACGCAAACACAAAGCTCAGTCCTCACAAGCTTTATGGTTCCAAGTGACAGCAAAGTGAAATAATAATCACGTCTCCAAAATAATGTCTGGCAATGTATGTTCTGTGCAAGGATTTTCCTCACTCATTTCAAGGCCAGATGTCTCTGGTCACATATCACCCCACAATTTATGTCACATTGCTTTATAGAAGTCTTCATTAAATAGCACCAAATGTAATGCTTCCCCAGTGACTCTTTCAAGAAAATATATTTGATGTGAAAGTACCAGAAACACAAACCATGGTTCAATCTATGATCTACGCTTCCAAAAACAGCTTGGCATGGAAACAGCATTACTTAATGTTTAGTTTAGTTAGTTTATTTTATTGTCACATGTACCGAGGTACAGTGTTGCATGCTAACAAGTCAGCGGAAAGACAATACATGACTACAATCGAGCCGAAGATAGACACAAAAAGCTGATGAAACTCAGCGGGACAGGCAGCATCTCTGGAGAGAAGAAATGGATGACGTTTTGGGTCGAGGCCCTTCATCAGACAATCGAGCCATTTAGTGTACCGAAATATAACAGTAGAGATTAAAAAGAGTGGAGTGATTATAATGCGTGATTGCAGGCCTATTTCTGTGACTAGCACACAAAGAGTCACCTGGAATAGGGGCCATTTTGTATCCAAAGACCCCCCCCCCCCCCCCCACCTTTATGATCAAGGAGAACTGACCCAGTTTGGGGAAAGGGGTGAATTAACTTATTCAACCCCCAAATTTGAAAAGGACTGAATGGCAAACTGTATTTGTATGTTTTACTATCTTTTCATTCACCTACAGCAGTCTTGGTTTTCTACCTTCAATGAATTTGATATACTCTCATAAACCAGGCCAAATAATAAATACCATATTTATCAAATAGTCTGGACGCAACCAAACGATTCATTATATAACAGAGTTACATTCAGAAAGGCATAGAATCATTCATTACCGAAAATGGCACCACCTGTGCCAATCAGTAACCACCCATTTTCATGAACATTGGTCTAATCCCATCCTTTCCCCAATCTCCATCCCCACAAATTCTATCACTCACCTACATAATAGGGGCAATTTATAATGGGCAGTTAACCCAGCAGCATGTATGCCTTTGGGACATGGGAGGAAACCCCTGCATTCACAGGGACAATGTGCAAAGTCCGCACTGACAGCGTCCAAGTTCAGGATTGAACTCAGGTGTCTGGTGCTGTGAAGCAACAACTCTACACATCACATTATTAATCCTGAGCAGGTAGCCATGTGTGTTGCCAATATACATCAGACGTAAAACAGAGAGCAGAAATAAGGAGGTCAACTTCAGGTTGGAAGGATATGACTTGTGGAATGTCATAAAGATTGGCGCTGAAGTTGCAGATGTTCACGATCTACACCAATAATTCTGAAAAAGGAATGAGGTGCAATGTATCCCAGTTTGTTGATACCCAGCTGGATGGTAGTTTTGACCTCAGTTGAGGCAAGGAGACATATGGCAGGTATAGATGCTATACCTTACGGAGCACGGGTTGTTGATACCTAAAATTGGAGAATTCAATGTTCATACCATTGAGTTGTAGGCTACCCAAGCAGAATACCCAAGAGGTGTTGTTCCTCAGTTTGCGTATGGTCTCACCCTGGCAATGGAGGAGGTCCAGGACAGAAAGATCAGTATGGGAATGGGAAGAGGAGTGAAAATGGCTAGCAACCGGGAGATCCAGTAGGCCTAGGCAGACTGAGCGCAAATGTTCGGCAGTCTATGCTTGGTCTCGCTGATGTAAAGGAGGCCACATCGAGAACAGATGAGGTTAGAGGAGGAATCATGGATATTTAAGACAATGAGCTTAAAGGAAATGTTGTGAAGATATTCACATATGATGAATATTTAGCTTGCAGCAGAAGGATACAGACCGCATATAGACAAATGGTTTTAGTGTAGTTGGGCAAAAAGACATGAGCAAAAAACAAAATGCTGGAAACTCAGTGGGTCAAACAGCATCTGTGACTTTTCTTCAGTCTGAGTGGAGTGGAGTAGAGGAAAGCTGGAAAAAAGAAGTGTTGAAGGGGCACAGACTGGCAAGTGATACAAAGATACAGGTGAGGGGGTGGTGATTGGCAGATAGGTGGAATAATTGACAAAGGCTAGAGGATAAACGAAAATAAGGGTGCGAAAAGAGGAGGAGTGATATGCAAAGTCACAATGAGTGATGAGGGTGAAAAGGGACAGGGGGAGCGGATAGGGGGAATTAAAGGGAAACATAGGAGTCAGGAATGGGAGATGTGCAGAGGTGGAAGGCAAAGGAGCCAGGTAACTAGAGTGGTGGTAGATGGTGAGAGAAATGTGTCAGGGCATTTGGAGTATTGTGAGCAATTCTGAGCACTATATCTGAGAAAGGATGTGCTGACCCTGGAGAGGGTCCAGAGGAGGTTTACAAGAATGATCCCAAGAATGAGTGGGTTAACATATGATAAGCATTTGACGGCACTGGGCCTGTACTCGCTGGAGTTTAGAAGCATGAGGGGGTGCTTCATTAAAACATACCAAAAAGTGAAAGGCTTGGATAGAGTGGATGTGGAAAGGATTTTTCCATAATCGGGAGAGTCTAGGACTCGAGGCCATAGCCTCAGAATTAAAGGACGTTCCTTCAGGAAGGAGATGAGGAGGAATTTCTTTAATCAGAGGGTGGGTGTGAATCTGTGCCACAGAAGGCTGTGGAGGCCAAGCCAATAGATATTTTTAAGGCAGAGATAGATTCTTGATAAATACCGGTGTCAGGGGTTATGAGGAGAAGGCAGGAGAATGGGGTTAGGAGGGAGAGATAGATCAGCCATAATTGAATGGCGGAGTAGACTTCATGGGCCGAATGGCCTAATTCTGCTCCTATCACTTATGACCTTATGACAATAAAGCACATCATAAACATTTGATTGTGTGATTAGGTATTTCACCCAGTTGGTGGATGCAAATAGCAACAATAAAGATAAATGATGCATTATCTTTATGTAATTCATCCAATATTGGGAGAATCTTTAGTTAATAATATCCTCAGTTTAATGGCTCAATTCATAAATATACCCCCACAACTTACCTCTCTCCTTGAAGTATATTTATATCATTTTAGATTGCATATTTATGTCCTTGAGCATAGTCTACAGAGGACTCTGTCAAGGACTACAGTGCCAACAAATTGACTAAACCAACACTGTGTCAGAGATTGAAACCTTTAAAAAGAAAGTATAACCAACTCTAATTTCCATTAATAAAGTATCTTGCATATCATGAAACAGTTCACATGACCTGCTAAACTGGATTGCAAGGAAGCACATTTGCAAAATAAAATTATCCAGTACTCTTCTGAAGAAGGAAAGAATACACCTCAACATTACCATGTACAATTAAAAGTTCTCCAAAGAACAAAAAAAAAACAGGAAAAGGGAAAGGGACCCAGCAGAGCAGTCCTCAGACGAGACGATGCAAACCAGTTTCAAAGCAAGATGCAGCTGTGGGCTGGTGCAAAACCATGGAAGTCTCTATCAATGGGATTTTAAAATAAGCACACACACAGACAAGAAACGTGTGTGAATGGGGTGATGTGTGCTGGAAGTCGGAGGGGAACTTTACAACATGAAACATAGATTTCAAAACATTTTCTATCCCAAATGTAATAAGATTATATTGAAGGAGTTTCACTCTTGAATTTGATTGCTGTAGCTAGATGTACCTCGAACCTCAGCAGAGCAGATTTACCAAAGCAATTTCATCATATGTGCACGCTAACTAGAAGGCTTGTCCAGGTAATCAAATTACAGTATTTTGTCTCGTAGTTTCTTCACCTTCAAAGTCTCTTCCTCTTCCTCTCCAATTATATGGTTTCACAGCTTCCTGGGCTTTCAAACAGCATTGTTTTTTTTCTGGCGTATTCTGGACATATATTCTAATAAAATGTAAACACCTGATCCATTCTTCATCATGCTTTTCCGTGCCATGACATGTTTATTTTTGAATAAATGCATTTTATCTTCAATCCTATCTTCCAATTATTCTGAAAGGACGGTGTAGATTACTAAATTACTGTGTTTTTTTTATTCTCAGTGGAGGCATTTCTGACAGCAATATTATTATTCTGTTGTTATATAAAAAAATAACAAATGCTTTTATTAATATTTTAAAAATACAACTTTGTCAAGTAATACAATTCTCTCTGTCATGCAAAGCAAACAGTATGTTTAGAACAAAAGCAACATAATTTCAACAAAAACTAAAATGAGATAACTTTCAAATAATTTGGAACAGCATTAGATGTTTCTGTCATTAAAATACAAATTTTCACCAAAATAGAGCCCTTTTAACACACAAGCCTTTGGTATTTGTGCTTTGAAATATTTTTTCAACTGCTGCTCTACTAAACTGAGATCCAAGCAAACAATAAAACGAAGATTAAAAGCATAAATCAGACTGAGTGAAAGGTTTCAGTTTGAAGGGGGGACCCACCGCAAAATGTCACTAATCCACGTTCTCCAGGGATGCTGCCTGACCCACTGAGTTACTCCAGCACTTTTGAACTTTCCTTTGCAAACAAGCATCTGCAGTTTCTAGTTTCTTCGTGGTTTTTAAGTACCTCTGTTTACCTTTAAGAAAGTTTGTGTCTTTTTTTAAAGGCATAGATCAGGAGTTTGTCTGGCATTCGGCATATAGGGAGAAGCAACACCATCAATTTGAGAATGAATAAGGAAGATTGCATGACAAATATGACCGAGGGATAAAATATTTTGTTTGATATTACTCCAACTTGGAGTATGTCAAAATCATCTATTATAATATACTCACTTGGAGATCATATCTTCCAGACAAAGTTCTGGGAGGTGGAACAGAGAGTACAGAGCATATTAAGTGCTTTGCTTATTTGGATTCACAGAGGGGAAAGAAAACTACTGTATAATTGAAGAAGTCAATATAATTGAACCAAATCAGCTCATGTCCAGGTGATTGTCATGGCCAAACTTCACCATAAATGTGAAAGCACCTGTTTGAATTGTGAATTTGTGGTCATTTATAAGTAGGAGAAAATGGTCTTAAGATTGTCGAATTCTATGAGTAAGATAGAAAGATGATAAAATCACACTCAAACAATGCACAAGTCAGAATGCAGGAGAAAACAACTTTAAAAGTATGATGAACAATACACCAATTTCAAAAATAATTCCAAGAATGGAATAATGAATGGATTTCAGAGCAGTGACAACTGATATATTTGCCACACGTTTTCCATTCCTTAACAATAAATCAGTCACATAATCATAATAATCATCTGATCCATTTTCCGGCAAGCTTGTCCACTTTAATAGTTTTGTGAATTTGACGACAAGACAAAATTTATTTTTTGATTTTTTTCACTTCATTGGTTACTTGATAAAATAAGGAAGGGGGAAAGCTTGCATTTGAAAAGCACCTTTCATGTCAACAGGACTTCTCAAAGCTCCTTACACCCAATGAAATGCTTCAGATGTGGAATCACTGTGGTAGCAATGGATATGCGAGTCAATTTGGCCACTGTTACATCCCAAAATCAGCAAAGCCACAACGAACAGATAATCTGCTCAGTTATATTCAGTGACATTGTCAACTGACACACCATCCGTGTTCTTCTTTGAAATTATGCCATGGGATCATTTGAATGGACAGAGGCCCAGTTGAGCATCACGTGTGAAAGACATTGCAGGATTCTCTAATACTGAACTAAAAAGACAGTTTAGATTTTAACGCTCAAATCTCACAAATGAAAGTGCATTCTTAATTCAGTTCAGAAATACAACATGGAAACAGGTCCTTCAGCCCACTGAGTCCACATAGACCATCAATCACCCGTACTTTAGTTCTATGTTATCCAACTTTTATATCCTACATACTAGGGGCAATTTAGAGGCCAATTAACCTACAAACCTGTACATCTTTGGAATGTGGGAGGAAACTGGAGCACCCGGAGAAAACCCACGTAGGTGCGGGGAGAACGTGCAAACTCCACACAGACAGCACCCAAAGTCAGGGTCAAACCCGGGTTTCTGGCGCTGTGAGGCAGCAGCTCTACCGCTGCTTCACTGTGCCATCCCCATTCTAATTCAGATACAAAAGCCCTAGCAATTGAGATTGAAGTGATGTAGTAACAGTTCTGTTAAATAATGGTTTGCACTCATTTACCAGTAAATAAAGACAGTACGATACTAAATGCAGTATCACTATTGCCACACTCACCTATAACTAAACAATCAGAAAAGCTGCCATATACTATTAATATAAGAAAATAACTGCAGATGCTGGCACAAATCGAAGGTATTTAGTCACAAAATGCTGGAGTAACTCAGCAGGTCAGGCAGCATCTCAGGAGAGAAGGAATGGGTGACGTTTCGGGTCGAGACCCTTCTTCAGACACTATTAATAGTTCACAAGAGGATATAAAACTACAATTCCCACAATGCTTTGCCTAATTCCCAATTGGTCGTTGCTGCTTAAAGCTGAAATTCGAGTCTGAAGCAGCAATTCAGTCAGACAAAGCCGCAGCATTCGGTCGGACAAGAAAACTTTGCTCTGGTAGCACCACACGTGGAGGTGTGGAATTTAATCTGTGGAATAGACTCCACCCACTGCTACTTTCCTCAACAGTCACAACAAATTATTTAAATGAGCTTGCACTTGTCGCAGTTGAGTCACTTCCATCAGTAATTTTCACATTGCTAACCTCATAACAAAACACCAAAGGTCAGGGAGCTTTACAGTAAAATAACTAGGTTTCAGCAGATAACTATCATTAGCCCAGGAAACTTGAATGATCGTTCCTTTGGCTCCTTTGTAAGATCTCAAAAAAGATCCATTCGAAGTAAATCAGCACAATTCACAAAACACCAGTGCCACAAATTAAGACTTGGTGAGTTCGGTTTATAATGAATGGGCAAATATGTGTTCTCTCCGTGATGCACTGAATATTCATTGTCAAACATGTGGGGTAAAAAAAAATCAAAAGAAAAAAAATAAGCCACACTTCTTTGGTTATCAATCATGACATTTGGGCATGTGGGGAATACGAACGCTCCATGGTTTTAACAGAGATTACCTTTGTAAAATACCTAATTTTAGAGCTTAACTGATAATATTTAGAAATAAAATAGTGCCTGACTGCAAAAGTGGAAACTTGCCTTTAGCTATATGAACATCCTGCCCAATAACAAGAAAATAAGCGCTTAGATAATGTTTATGCACACTATCATGGTTTCTTGTTTGGTGAATCAATAAGTCGTGCAGCGCACATAAAATAAGCTGGTTAAAGAAAACACTCCTGTCATTAATTAATCAAAATTAAATTCCACTTTGTCTTAGGCGAAAGAAATAAAGCTCAGAGGTCTGCGGCACAATAGCTAGTTCAGAAAACATCTGTGTCAATGGTTCAAATCTCTCAAACATACTTCTAATGATTTACTTTGCAACTTTATCACACAAAACATTGCAGTAGTGCTGAATTGTGTTAGAAAGCAACAACACGTTCGTGAGAAAATTTTGTGCATCAATGTCTTAGTACACTTTTTGGGCTTGCATTTATTACATGTCCAAATAATTCATTACATGCCACACTAGCTGTCTGATAAAATTCAAATATTATTTGTTTTAGGGTCTGTTTCCTCCATTGGCATTTCATTTGCATGTTAAAATCTTAGTTACTAAAACTGCGTTTCCCCATCACATATTCCTTTGTATGAAATAAAATCAGAGGTTTAGACAAGTGTGTGCATGCCAATCACACCACATTATAATTTTCAATTGAATACGTTAGAGGACTTATGAAGAAATAGTTATCAATTATATACATTGCATTTATTCACAAAATGCTGGAGTAACTCAGCAGGTCAGGCAGCATCTCAGGAGAGAAGGAATGGGTGACGTTTCGGGTCGAGACCCTTCTTCAGGCTGAAGAAGGGTCTCGACCCGAAACGTCACCCATTCCTTCTCTCCTGAGATGCTGCCTGACCTGCTGAGTTACTCCAGCATTTTGTGAATAAATACCTTCGATTGATATCAGCTTCTGCAGTTATTTTCTTACACTTTTATATACATTGCATTGATCTCCAAATAAACTCTTACATCATTTGTATAAATTATACCTGTCATTTAATAATACAACTAAAAATTAGAACTGTTAGAACCCAGCAATGGCCTTCACATTTTCAACACACAAATATTTGTGGATGTTGAACTACTCAACAAAATCTGATTATTCAAATATAACACTCGCAAATGATGCTGGCTACATCCCGCTTAACTAAGCTGAGATGAACCTACATCAGTAACTCAAGCAATATCATTAATCTGTATGGTAAGAGTCAAGAACCACAAAGTTCACAAGGTGTGCAACACATCGTAAGCAAACTTTAATCACATTTCACTACAAAAGGTAGAATTTAAACTTACTTTGCAACCACCATCGTGAATCTCCAAAAACATCACCATGCAGCAAATTATGGCTTATTTTGGCCTCGCCCAGACTACAACAATGATCTGACCCTGGAATCCCAGAGCAGCAAATGGTATTCCACAACTTCAACCTCTTCCCTCCAGCTCCCTCAACACACCAGAGCTATTCAATAATTCATAACAAGGCTTCTTCCATGAAAATTATTTTCACCACCTTAAATTGTTCTCTCTGTTTCTCTGGTGCAGTATCAAAATACCTCTCATTTATGCCCCAGAATAACTGCCCACTGCTCACTCATCCTCATAACATTCATTCTGACATAAATCCCCATGCTTACCTAAACATTGTGCATTCACCTAAATTCTATGGTAGAATTTCTGAAGCATACCAATGGCAAAAATTGCACTTAAGATTATATTTATTCCATCAACTTTCAAAGCAACTTGCATAATATAAGGATAGGTAGCTGACATTAGCAATGGGTTTCCATAAACAACGGGACTACTTTATGAACAAATCGCGTATTTTAACAATAGTCGCTAGACAATCGCAGACGACAGGAGAGATTTCCTGCTCTATATAAAACGAAATATTTCACGTCCACCTGAAAGAATATAGTCTTTAACTCGTCCAATAAATAACCAGTTTCTTCATACAATTAATATGCTTAGGTGTAGTTTAATACAAAAAGAAAGTCAGCATACTGCAATGCCCAGCTGATTTGCAAACATCCAAAGTATCACGTGGAATCCAAAGTATCTCGTCAGGTCGTGGCTTTCAGAGTAACTCAGGACTACCGGAAATGCCACCGCTTGCACGAAAGTAGATTGATCTTTAGTGCGAATACTGTTACAGTACTTGTAAGACAATAACTGCAAATGCTGGTACAAATCGAAGGTATTTATTCACAAAATGCTGGAGTAACTCAGCAGGTTAGGCAGCATCTCAGGAGAAAAGGAATGGGTGACGTTTCGGGTCGATACCCTTCTTCAGTTACAGTAAAGTCTGTTACAGTACTTGTTTATTTCTTCTCTGAGTTCCCTCTACTTACAAAGTTTGAATAGGGGAGAGCATTCTAACGAAACCTTCCTACAGAAGGATGTGCCGGACACGCTGCACGTTTGCTTTCTGGCACAGAATTCGAATATTTCCAGCTGAATCCGAATGTTTATGCAATGGGATCACCCCAGAGTCTCCATTAAACCCGATGCCTGCTCTTCTCCCGCCCCTTAGAGCCACTCCAAGCCAAGCCCCTAATCTCCACCCCCTCCCTGATCCCTCCCCTGTCCACACACACAGTCCAGAGCAACTTTCCCCATGGATCTGTTAACCCCGCCCCAGCCCCGAGTCTCCTCCTCGGTCGCCCACAGCACCAATCCCCGCTGTCCCTCGGCCCCTTGTCCCCTCTCTCCCGCCTCCCCTCTCCCTCCCTCCCTCCCTCCTCTCTCCCGCCTCCCTTCTCCCTCTCTCCCCTCCCACCCCCTCCCCTCGCTTCCACAACAGCCTCCCCTCACCCTTCTCCCTCCCTCCTTTCCATCTCCTCTCGCCCCCTCCCCTGCCCCCTCCTCTCGCCCCCTCCCCTCTCCCCCTCCCCTCTCCCTTCCATCTCCTCCCGCCCCCTCCCCTCGCTTCCACAACAGCCTCCCGCCTCAGGCCCCTGCCTTGCTTGGCTTGATGTCCCTCCCAGCCCCGCCTCCCTCCCCTTTCCATCTCCCTCCTCCTCCTCTCACTGCCCGCCCTCCCGCTCGGGGAGGCGCAATCCGGCGCCACCGATCCCCCCAGCCACGACCGATCGGCCGCCGCGATGCGGTTCCCCTTCACACACCCACCCACCCACCACCGGCCAAGCCCTCCCCTCCCCTCCGACCACGGCTCCCCCGGCCGATCCGCCGCCCGAATGCGGAGCCGGGGGAGGGGGGTGGTGATGGGGGGGGGGGGGCGATTGTTGTGCAGGCCGCGGGCTCGCTCGCACCTTCGCTCCCTCACAAGCGCGCACACACACACACACACACACACACACACACGGAGCGGAGCCGCCTCCCTCCCCGCCCTCCCGCCCGGCACACAAACACCTCAGCCGCGCAGCAGGCCTCCACTCACCGCTCCCGAGCCCCCCGCCACCAAAGATGCAGCAGACTCCCGCTGCCCTTCCTTCCCTCTGCGGCGGAGAAGTCCCGGCGAACCGCCCCCCTCCCCCGACCGGGGCGGGTAAAGAAAAAAAAAACCAAACAGCTCGGCGCCGAGCTGCCGCTTCGCTCCGTCCGCTCACTCCCCGCCTGTCAATCAACGGCGGCGCCGCCGCGCAGGAAGTCCCGCCCTCCCCGCGCCTCCCCATTGGCCCCGGCAGCCGGCGGCCCGGCTCCCCGTTGGCCGGCGACCACGTCCGTCATCCGGCTGTCGTCTGTAACCTGACAACCGCGCCCCGCCCACCCGAACGGCGTGATTGGCAGCCGCCTGAATCGGATGTCCCGCCCTCCGTCGACACCCATTGGTCGCTGTCTGAGGCCCCGCCCCCGCTGCGATGCAAGGGGGCCGCTGCACTGCGCCGGATGTCCCGCCCCTCCCGTGCATCTATTGGCCTCGGTTTGAGATCCCGCCCTCATTGCTAGGTGACTGACAGTCTGGTTGACCGGATGTCCCGCCCCTACCCAGTGCCTATTGGTTGCTGTTGAGAATCCCGCCCACTGTCCGCGGGGGGCTTCGAGGAAGTGATTGGGGAAGCGCGCTGTCAATCAGGCCTCGAGCGCACAGCCCCTTTATTCAACCCCCAGCCGCAAAACAGCGCGGGGTTGGGGGGGTGGTACGGGTTCTGAGGGTACTAGGGGTAGGGGTACTAGTACTAGGGGTAAGGGTACTAGGGGTAGGGGTACTAGTACTAGGGGTAAGGGTACTAGGGGTAAGGGTACTAGGGGTATGGGTACTAGGGGTATGGGTACTAGGGGTAAGGGTACTAGTACTAAGGGTAGGGGTATTAGGCAGGGGTAGGGGTACTGGGGGTACTAGGGGTAGGGGTACTAGGCAGGGGTGGGGGTACTAGGGGTACTAGGGGTAGAGGTACCACCACCGCCGCCTCACAGCAGCGTCTCCCTCACAGCAGCGCCAGGGTCCCAGGTTCGATCCCGACCTCGGGCACTGTCTGGCCCGTCCCGTCCCCGCACATTCTGTGTGCCCTGCGTGGCCATTCCCCGGTTTGTAAGCAAATTGGCTTGGGTGTAAATTGTCCCCTGTGTGTGTGTGTGTGGGTGTAGGATAGTGTCAAGCGTGCGGGGATGGTGGGTCAGCACGGACCCGGTGGGCCGAAGGGCCCGTCTCCGCGCACTATCTCCAAACTCAAACTAAAGCTGAAATCTTGCTCGATTTAAGCGGACGGGTGCGTTGCCATTAGCTTGTTGCACCGTCCATCACTGTGATGGGGAGGGGTCAGCTGTGAACAGCGGAAGTGCCACGACTGGTACTGGCTCTAACACAGGGGGGGGAGAGTGGGTCACCATTTTTCCACAGTGCAAGCAGGCTAGTGCAGTCAGTCAGTCAGTGCAGGGCTGTCTCCACTGACTGGCTTGTGGATGGTTAACCCCCCCACCCTCTACAGCACAGCTTAATGCTCCAAGTGACTTCCCAAACCCCGACTGAACCCATCTGACAATGACAGTCAGGCTGGTGGGTTCAGCAGCTGGTTACCTCATGGTAATCTTTCCAACAGACTGCTTTTTGACTGCACCATTTATCGATGCGTTAACATTTTTTCGAGAGAAGGGTCTCAATCCAACCCAACCCCTCTCTCCAGAGATGCTGCCTGGAGTCACTCCAGCATTTTGTGTCTGTCTTCGGTTCAAACCAGCATCTGCTGTTCCTTCCTACACATTAAAATCTCTTCCCAGGACCTGAAGCTCTGATAACTACGCTTTGGCGCTACTTACAGATTGTGGACCAGTGCAGCAGTCGTATGTAATTCAAAAACGCTATTTATTCAGTCTAATTGTAAATCAGCAAACCTAATTTACTTCATGTCTATGTTATTTTTGATTATTGTAAGCAAACGGGTTGGTGTTGATGATTACCTGTGCTTTAAGAATTTAGAATATTTCTCTTTACTTAGGATCCTTTCCAAGTCACCATTGAAATCATTTACCAAAATGCTATACAGGAGCAGGAGTGGAGTGTTTAGCCCAGAGTTTGTAAATTGTGTTCTAAAGCAGGGTATTGTACGGCCTATATGGGATGAAATTGCTCCGTTTAAAACATGGGCTACATAATAAAGTGTTTTTTGGTGCCTTGTGGCTTAAGTTTAGACACGTTGTCATGAATAATACGCTTCTTCAAAGCTTCAGCCAATGCCCCATTTAACCTAAACAGCATATGTGCCTCCAAGCTTAAGACAACTTGCAAATGCCTTGTAACTGCTATGTTACCATTTTAGATTTGTATTGAAACATCCAAAGAACTACATTTGGCATTTTAATTTTGATTATGAGGTTAAAAAGAGAAACACTCATGGAATCCTGTATAGGATCACCATTCTTTCAGATTTATTCTGATCAATTAAAATTGAGAGTGCACCTTGTCCATGTCCAAGGAAAGTTTTTTGCTCCACACCTCCAGCTGAATCATCTGTCCCATGTGTTTATTCATCTAATTCCTGTGTTTATTAATCTAATAAAGGAGGAGGTGGATTGGAAATATTCAATTTTGGTCCTTTCATCAATAGCTTCTAAAATATGGATGTCGCAGTCAAATAAGGCCAATAGTCAAACACAAAGTGCTGGAGCAGCTCAGTGGATCAGGCAGCATCTGTGGAGGACATGGATAAGTGATGTTTCTGCTATACTTTACTTGTGCCACCTTCCTTCACTAACCTTACATCAATCTGAGGAAAGGTCCCTGACCCGAAAAGTTGCCTCTCCATTCCCTCCCCAGATGCTGCCTGACTCACAATATCATACCTCAAGCTCTGGGTTGCTCAGGGAATGAGTGACAACCATATTGCAAAGGCATGTGTGGTAACAAGCATTTTTGAATGGGAAACAATGAGATGACAGAGGATATTCTTTGGAAACCACCACAAATCTGTACTGACCCCTGATAGATGGGGAGGCATGCTTTACCCAAGATTCCAGCATTTGCACTTCCTAGAGAGTCCAATTAAGGTCAACAGCTTGTAACAATAAAGGATTTTTGTTTTAAAAATTGCAGATAATGTGAAATCTGAAATAAATACAAAATGTTGGAGAGACTCAGATGGGTATCTCTGGAGAAAGAAAGTCAAATGGATGACCCATCTTAACATTAAAATGTTAACTTTTTCTTTTCACAGATGCTGCTTGACTGGCTATTTTGAGCATTTTGTGGGGTTTTTTGTACCAGTAATATGCTGCCAACATTTTTTTAAAAAGCTCAGGAAACACAAAATACTTGGGGAGAGAAAAAAGAAAGTCCAGGTCAAAGAGGATACAGAATGTTTAGGAAATGAAGTATGAGACCTGTGTTTATTCACAAAATGCTGGAGTAACTCAGCGGGTCAGGCAGCATCTCGGGAGAGAAGGAATGGGTGACGTTTCGGGTCGAGACCCTTCTTCAGACTCACATTTTCTTACACTTATGAGACCTGTGTGGTTATTAATGGGAAGCTGGGATGATTTATCCAGAGTCAGTAAAACATTCAAGAATCAGTCTGAAGAAGGGTCTCGACCCGAAACATCACCCATTCCTTCTCTCCAGAGATGCTGCCAGTCCCGCTGAGTTACTCCAGCTTTTTGTGTCTATATTCAAGGATGAGAAGTTGACATAAATGGATGTCCCAAAGATATGAATGCACTGATCCATCTGATAGATTTGAATAGTAGATTGGTGATGGCAAAACAGCATCTGGTGTAGTTTGGAAAAGCAGATGAACCTGAGTTGAGGATAGACACAAAAAGCTGGAGTAACTCAGCGGGACAGGCAGCGTCTCTGTACAGATATTGGACTGCATGAGAATGGCCCAGAACAAGGTTGGAATGACCAGGTGAGTCAATGAGAGATGATCACAAGCAGAAGGATGACTGATATGATTTGGAACTTAGCTATAAATGCAAACAAAATTGAAAAGAGAGAAATAAAACAGGACAAGATGGAAAGAACTATAAAGAGATAATGTGTAGGAAGGAACTGCCGATGCTGGTTTACACTGGAAGACAGACGGAAAATGCTGGAGTAACTCAGCGGGACAGGCAGCATCTTTATGTGGCGACCCTTTGCATACCTTGGGTCTGCAAAACAAGGAATTTCACTGTGACTTGTCGTATGTGACAATAAAGCATTCATTCATCTCTGAAGGAAAGGAATTGGTGACGTTTTTGGGTCGAAGCCCAAATTTGGAAATTGGCCGTTTTCTAAAGGGTTAAAAAAACTCGGCATATGGGTGAAAATGATGCCCGCGTTGCAAACCATCTCCTGCAATCGAAGTACAGCAAGGGACTGTCTCGCCATACAAATCACACCTCCCTCTCTAACAGGCGTCAGTACAGATTTGTGGTGGTTTCCAAAGGATATCCTCTGTCATCTCATTGTTTCCCATTCAAAAATGCTTGTTACCACACATGCCTTTGCAATGCGGTTGTCACCCATTCCCTGACCAACCCAGAGCTTCAGCGTATGATGTTGGTTAATTTACTAGAATAACATTGGAGGCTTAGGCAGTAGATCTCAGGACAACAATGTTAGTCCCAAGATGGCAGATAAATCTAAATTAAAATGCTTAGAATAAACAACTAGGATCAGTAATGATGACTGTGAAACTACTGATTTGTTTCGAAACCCTTCTAGTTTAGTTTAGAGATGCAGCGTGGAAAGGGGCCCTTCAGCCCACCGAGTCCGTGCCGACCCGCGATCGCCCATACACACTAGGGACAGTTTTACAGAAGTCAATTAACCCACAAGCCTGCACGTCCTTGGAGTGTGGGAGGAAACTGGAGCAACCGGAGAAAACACGTGCGGTCTCTGGGAGAATGAGCATGCAGATAGCACCCGTAGTCGGGATCGAACCTGGGTCTCTGGCAGCAAGTCTACCGTTGGGCCACCGTGCTGCCGACTGCTAGTGTTTTGGGAAAGAGAATCCATTGTTACCCAGCTGAGCTGAAATGCCTCCAGCTCTATTATTCTTGCTATTGAGGGCGTGCAGCATAGGTTTAGTAGGTTAATTCCCAGAATGGCGGGACTGTCGTATGTTGAAAGACTGGAGCGACTAGGCTTGTATACACTGGAATTTAGAAGGATGAGAGGGGATCTTATCGAAACATATAAGATTATTAAGGGGTTGGACACGTTAGAGGCAGGAAACATGTCCCCAATGTTGGGGGAGTCCAGAACCAGGGGCCACAGTTTAAGAATAAGGGGTAGGCCATTTAGAACGGAGATGAGGAAAAACTTTTTCAGTCAGAGAGTTGTGAATCTGTGGAATTCTCTGCCTCAGAAGGCAGTGGAGGCCAATTCTCTGAATGTATTAAAGAGAGAGCTAGATAGAGCTCTTAAGGATAGCGGAGTCAGGAGGTATGGGGAGAAGGCAGGAACGGGGTACTGATTGAGAATGATCAGCCATGATCACATTGAATGGCGGTGCTGGCTCGAAGGGCTGAATGGCCTCCTCCTGCACCTATTGTCTATGATTATGGGGAGAGGGGTGGAGCAACTTCCACGTGAACTTTGAAACCCTCCCGAATCACACATTTCTGCCTTCATCACCTGTAGACCTGGCCTTTTGAGCAAACCTCTCTTGGCATTTCTCCGCTGCCTGGGATCCAGTGTTTCTACATCAGCCTTGCAGCATAGGCAAACGTGACGTGCAATTAAATGTGGGAAAACGGGGACACATTTAAAGGAGGCTGCAGTAACTAAATGGACGCTAAATTATAAATCATGTCAAACACCACACCGAGGAACTCCTGCCTCCACACTACCAAATAATAAAACAGTAGCAAAATTGCAAAAGATTATTACAAAAGCTTCTTCAGAATGCAAATATCAACGTTATGCAGCAAAATGTACGGTGCTGGGGTAACTCAGCAAGTCAGGCAGCATCTGTGGAGGGAATGGACAGGGGACATTTTGCGCCTGGTTCCCGCTTCATACTGATTGGAATCTGAAGAAGGGTCCTGGCTCCGAAACATTGTCTGTACATTCTCCCCACGGATGCTGCCTGATCTGCTGAGTTCCTCCAGCACTGTGTTTTTATTGCTCCAGATTCCAGCACATGCAGTTTCTTGTCTCGACATTGTGCCTGCTGGACCTCCTCCGTGGAGCACAGGCGACCTGACAGAGGCATGTTCACCCTAAACGTCACCCTTTCCTTCTCTCCAGAGAAGCTGCCTGTCCCGCTGAGTTACTCTAGCATTTTGTGTCTACGGTTTAAACCAGTCTGAAGAAGGGTCTCGACCCGAAACGTCACCCATTCCTTCTCTCCCGAGATGCTGCCTGACCTGCTGAGTTACTCCAGCATTTTGTGAATAAACCCTTTCCTTCTCTCCAGATATGCTGCACGTGCCGCTGAGTTACTCCAGCATTTTGTGTCTATCTTCGGTCTTGCCTCAACTACCACCTCTGGCAGCTTGTTTCATATACCCACAACCCTCTGTGTGCCCCTTGGGTTCCTATTAAGTTTTCCCCCTCTCACCTTACACCTATGTCCCTAAGTTGTGTTAACTTTACAAATGGGGCATTTCAGCAACATGGCACCAGGTGCTATAAATATGAGAAATCTAGTTTCAATTAATTCTGGAACAAAACTATTTTCTAGAGGCATTATTGGTGGGAATGTAAGCTAAGGCTGTTTGTCTTTGGAAGTCCACAGATTTTTGGATTGAACCATGTGCCACAGAAGGCTGTGGAGGCCGTCAATGGATATTTTTACAGCAGAGATAGATAGATTCTTAATCAGTACGGGTGTCAGAGATTATGGAGAGAACGCAGGAGAATGGGGCTAGGAGGGAGAGATAGATCGGCCATGATTGAATGGCGTAGACTTGATGGGGCGAATGGCCGAATTCTGCTCTTATTACTTATGAATTTAAGAACATACTAGACCAAGTGGACCCGTTGGGTCCAAACCTCTCCTGCATTGGTGCAGCACTCTCCCCCTCCCTTCTCCCCCTCCCCCTGCCCCTCCCCTTCCCCCTCCCCCCCACTCCACCCCCCTCAACCCCTCTTATCCTTCCCCCTCCCATCCCCACCCTCCACGCCCCTCCCCCCTCCCTAGGAGATAGATTTAAACGTTAAAATGTGAATAACTTAAAAAATATATCACCGATTTCAATGAAACTTCCTCCATTAGCACCAAAGGGATGACGGTGAGTAAGGTGGGCCTAAAATTGTTGCACTATCATGTACCATTTTGGCTGTAGTTCAGTCACAAACAAACGAGAGTTTTAGTATATAGATGAGATGGTACAAAATAAGGTACAAAATTAATTTCAACACTCTCAGTGTTGTAGATGGCCAGGATTAATACTCCAGCATTTTACTAGATCACAGTTGAGAGTCTCAGCCTAGATCTCATTATTTGTACAATGATTTCCGTGTGTTGGGAGCTGGGCAATTTCCCAGGTGCAACTTGCCAATATTTCTTGCACTGTAAATAGTAAAAGTACCGTGTGGAAAGGAACTGTAGATGCCGGTATAAACCGGACAGACAAAAAAAACTGGAAGATAGACACAAAATGCTGGAGTAACTCAGTGGGTCAGCCAGCATCTCGGGAGAGAAGGAAAGGGTGACGTTTCGGGTCGAGACCCTTCTTCAGACCCGTAACGTCTACCATTCCACTTCTCCCGAGATGCTGCCTGACCCACTGAGTTACTCCAGCATTTTGTGTATACCTTCGATTTATACCAGCATCTGCATTTTTTTTTTCCTAAAAAAAAACTGGAGTAACTCAGTCTTCTCAGGCAGCATCTCTGGAGAAGTGGAATGGTAGGCTGCTCTGGAAGGTTAGATCACATGGGATGCAAGGAGAGATAGCTGAATGGATAGAAAATTGGTTTCATGGAAGGGAGCAGAGGGTGCTGGTGGAAGGTTGCTTCTCGGACTGGAGGGCTGCTACTAGTGGTGTGCCTCAGGGTTCAGTGCTGGGCCCGTTACCGTTTGTCATCTACATCAATGATTTGGATGAGAACATACAGGGCAAGATGAGCAAGTTTGCTGATGATACAAGAGTGGGTGGTTATGCAGATAGTGAAGATGTGCAGCAAGATCTTGATCGATTGGCCAGGTGGGCTGAGGAATGGTTGATGGAATTTAATACAGAGAAACGTGAGGTGTTGCATTTTGGGAAATCTAACAAAGGCAGGGCCTACACAGTGATGGTGGGGCTCAGGTGAATTTTGTAGAGCAGAGGAATCTAGGAGTGCAGGTGCATGGTTCCTTGAAGGTGGCATCGCAGTTGGATAGGGTGGTCAAAAAGGCTTTAGGTACACTGGCCTTCATCATCAGAGTATTGAGTATAGTTGGGAGGTCATGTTGCAGTTGTATAAGACATTGGTGAGACCGTGTTTAGAATATTGTGTTCAGTTTGGGGCACCATGTTATAAGGAAGATGATGTTAGCCTGGAAAGGGTACGGAGAAGATTTACGAGGATGTTGCTAGGATTAGAGGGTGTGAGCTAGAGGGAGAGGTTGAGTAGGTTGGGACTCTACTCCTTGGAGCGCAGGAGGATGAGGGGTGATCTTATAGAGGGGTATAACATCATGAGAGGAATAGATCGGGTAGATGCACAGGCCGCAGGGCCTGTTTTCACACTGTATAACTCTATGGCTCTATCAAGCAACTGAGGGTCAAGAGGTCAGCATAGATCAGCCATGATCAAATTTAAGATGGCTGCTCCCTGCCCCCTTAACAAAATCCTCTTACATAGAAAATAGGTGCAGGAGTAGGCCATTCGACCCTTTGAGCCAACACCGGCATTCATTATGATCATGGATGATCATCCAGAATCATTATCCCGTTCCTGCTTTTTCCCCATATCCCTTGATTCCGTTAGCCCTAAGAGCTATATCCAACTCTCTCTTGAAAACTTTCAGTGAATTGACCTCCACTGCCTTCTGTGGCAGAGAACTCTACTGATTCTGGGTGAAAAGGTTTTTCCTCATCTCAGTCCTAAATGGCCTACCCCTTATTCTTAAACTGTGACCCCATGTTCTGGACTCCCCCAACATCGGGATCATTTTTCCTGCATCTAGCCTGTCCAAGCCCCAAAGAATTTTATATGTTTCTATAAGATCCCCTCTCATCCTTCTAAATTCCAGTGAATATAAGCCCAGTCGATCCATTCTTTCATCATATGTCAGTCCTGCCATCCCGGGAATTAACCTGGTGAAACTACGCTGCACTCCCTCAATAGCAAGAATGGTCTCCCTCAAATTAAGAGACCAAAACTGCACACAATACTCCAGGTGCGGTCTCATCAAGGCCCTGTACAACTGCAGTAGGACCTCCTTGCTCCTATACTCAAATCCTCTCGCTATGAAGGCCAACATGCCATTGGCTTTCTTCACTGCCTGCTGCACCTGCAAGCTTACTTTCAGTGTCTGATGTACAAACACACCCAGGTCTCGTTGCACCTCCCTTTCTCCTAATCTGAGACCATTCAGATAATAATCTGCCTTCTTGTTCTTGCCATCAAAGTGGATAGTATCTCGAGGCCCAGCAATAAATGGCGGTCCTGCCAGCAATGGCATTTTAAAAAAAGGTGTCTTTGCGGTTACCTTAAAATGACACAGAAGACAATATTGTCTTGGGGCAAGGTTCACTTAATACTCACACAGGGAATTCTCAGTAATTATTGCACATTAATAATTGACATTAGGCAGGATATCATGGTGCAAAGAAACTGCCATTTAAAATTTCAGTCTCGGGGTCTAACAGTTAGGGTTGCCAACAGTCCCGTATTAGCTGGGACATCCCGTATTTTGGGCTCAATTGGTTTGTTCCGTACGGGACCGCCCTTGTCCCGTAGTAGGCCCGGAGAGCGCTGTGGGCCCGGACAGTGTAGGCCCGGACAGTGTAGGTCCAGACAGTGTAGGCCCGGGCGTCGCCTAATGGTGGTTGCATAGCAACCCGCCTCCCGGCCCGGGCGGCCGCCATTGGTGTAGCGGGAGCACGTGGCCACTGGATGAGTGAGGTCGCATGGGGCGCATGGGTGATGTCATCTTGTCCCTTATTTGGGAGTGAGATAGTTGGCAACCCTACTAACAGTGCAGTAGTACACTGCATTTCTCATGAGAGCAAAATATCTGTAGAAAGAATGTTTTTGTGACATGACTAAAACTAAAACACATTCCGCTCCCAATGTTGTCGATAGTATGAATCTTTTTTGTAGTAAACAAGGACCCGCAGATGCTGATTGACAAAAATGGACACAAAATGCTGGACTAACTCAGCATGTCAGGCAGCATCTCTGGAGAACAGGGATAAGTGAGGTTTTGGTCAGGACCCTTGTTCAGACTGATTGTAGGGGGGTTGGGGGAAGAACGCCGCGAGAGAGGAGGGGCAGGACAAAGCGTGGCAGGTAATAGGTGAACACAGTCGAGTGGGGGGAGGGAGGGGGCGGGGGGGTTGATTGGCAGATGGTTGTAAAAAAGGAGATTCAAATAGAAGGTATGAGACTAAAGGATTGAAGAGTTGCAAATTGCGAGGCCAGAGGAAGAAATGTAGGGGGAGGGGAGAAATTGAGGAAGACCATTCTTGCTATTGAGGGAGTGCAGCGTAGGTTCACCAGGTTAATTCCCGGGATGGCAGGACTGACATATGATGAAAGAATGGATCGACTGGGCTTATATTCACTGAAATTTAGAAGGATGAGAGGCGATCTTATAGAAACATATAAAATTCTTCAGGGGCTTGGACAGGCTAGATGCAGGAAAAATGTTCCCGATGTTGGGGGAGTCCAGAACCAGGGGTCACAGTTTAAGAATAAGGGGCAGGCCATTTAGGACTGTGAAGAGGAAAAACTTTTTCACCCTGAGAGTTGTGAATCTGTGGAATTCTCTGCCACAGAAGGCAGTGGAGGCCAATTCCCTGGATGTTTTCAAGAGAGAGTTAGATTTAACTCTTAGGGCTAACGGAATCAAGGGATTGTGGGGAGAAAGCAGGAACAGGGTACTGATTCTGAATGATTTTAGTTTTAGATTTAGAGATACAGCGCAGAAACGGGCCCTTCAGCCCACCGGGTCCGCGCCGCCCAGCGATCCCCGCACACTAACACTATCCTACACCCACTAGGGACAATTTTTACATTTGCCCAGCCAATTAACCTACATACCTGGACGTCTTTGGAGTGTGGGAGGAAACCGAAGATCTCGGAGAAAACCCAGTACTTTGCGTCTATCTTTGGTATAAACCAGCATCTGCAGTTCTTTGGTTCCACACTTGAGTGTTACAGTTACAGTTTTGGTGTAAATGTAATTGTTAGCTAATTTCAGCTGAATTTGCCAACTGAATCCAGCACCCCCAGGGAAATAACATTCACTTGACGTTAGGGACAATTTTTACATTTACCAAGCCAATTAATCTACAAACCTGTACGTCTTTGAACTGTGGGAGGAAACCGAAGATCTCGGAGAAAACCCATGCAGGTCACGGGGAGAACGTACTAACTCCGTACAGACGGCGCCCGTAGTCGGGATTGAACCCGGGTCTCCGGCGCTGCATTCGCTGTAAGGCAGCAACTCTACCGCTGTGCCACATTCTATTGGCAATGATTCAGTGTATCCAAAGCTCTTGTCCTTAGGAGTAGAGATTGTGGGTTTGGGAGTTTGTCATTATAGTTTAGTTTAGTTAGGTTTAGTTTATTTAGTTTAGTTTAATATCATGTAGTTAGGTTTAGTTTAATTTCACTTGTACCAAGCTACAGTGAAAAGCTTTTTTGTTGCGCGCTATCCAGTCGGTGGAAAGACTGTACATGATTGCAATCAACATTGTACAGACACAGGATGAAGGGACTAACATTTAATAAGAAATGCTGCTGTTGGAGTGGAGGTTTAAAAGAGTGGAGTGATTGCAATGAGTGATTGCAGATCCACTTCGGGGACCGGCACGCAGAGAGTCACCTGGCTTGGCCGCCATCTTGAGTGCCAGTTCAAGATGGCTGATCCACCTCCTCAGGATCCAAGTCAAGTTTGGCTTGACAATGATGCTCCTATCCTGTCAAAGAAAATCTAAGGCACATGGCACAGCGGTAGAGTTGCTGCCTTACAGCACCAGAGACCCGGGTTCGATCCTGACTACAGCTGATGTCTGTACGGAGTTTGTACACTCTGCCTGTGACCTCGTGGGTTTCCTCCAGGTGCTCCGGTTTCCTCCCATATCCCAAAGGTGACGGTTTGTGGGTCAATTGACTTCAAAAAATTGCCCCTGGTGTGAGGGATGCAAAACTGGCAGAACATAGAACTAGTGTACAGGTGATCGTTGATGGGCACAGACTCAGTGGGCCGAAGGGCCTGTTTCCACGCTGTATCACTAAACTAAACTGAAGAAATTTAAGCAGGCGCAGGTTTAAAATTGGGATGTTGTGAAGAACCAAATGTATTTCTCAAGTGTTATTGTTATTGTTATAGTTACATTAATCAAATTGTACATAGTAAGCTATTTGAACGACATGTTCTACTTTTGTCAGACAAATCTTACACATGTAGTAGTCTAGTTTCGTTTAGAGATACACCTGGAGATTAAGATGCGGATTAGAGACACAGATAAATCTACAGTTCGCACCAAGTCCGCAACGACCAGCGATTATCCCTTACAGCACTATCCGACACACTAGGGACAATTTACAATTTTACCGAAGCCAATTAACCTACAAATCTGTATGTCCTTGGAGTGTGGGAGGAAACTGGAGCACCCGGAGAAAACCCACACGGAGAACGTACAAACTCTGCTGTCAGGATCGAACCCTGGGCACTCAACCAAGAAAACCAAGCCCAAAGCCAAAGTCGTATCTAAACTGCCTACACACATGTGTAGATGGCAGTGTATTGTTGGGGCTGTCAAGTGGGCACCTCCCTTCCCTGGTCTTTCGTTGAGATTCATGATTAGTACGGGTGTCAGAGGTTATGGGGGGAAGGCAGGAGAATGGGGTTAGGAGGGAGAGATAGATCAGCCATGATTGAATGGCGGAGTAGACTTTAGTTTAGTTTAGAGATATAGCGCGGAAACAGGCCCTTCGGCCCACTGGGTCCGTGCCGACCAGCGATCCCCGCAAATTAACATGACCCTACACACACTAGGGACAATTTTTACATTTACCAAGCCAATTAACCTAGAAACATGTACGTCTTTGGAATGTGGGAGGAAACCGAAGATCTCGGAGGAAACCCACGCAGGTCACGGGGAGAACGTACTTGATGGGCCGAATGGCCTAATCCTGCTCCCATTACTTAAGACCTAACCTCAACTTGCTTTCTGAATGTAATAGCCAAGAACCTTCCGTGTGCTAATACGCCAGCACAGTGGCGCAGCGGGTAGAGCTACTACCTCACGGGGCTGGAGACCCGGGTTCGATCCTGACCGTGGGTGCTATCTGTATGGAGTTTGCCTGTTCCCCCTGTGACCACCTTGAGTTTCCTCCCATGTCATAAAGACATGTGGGTTTGTACATTGATTGGCCTCTGTAGATTACCTCCAGTGTGTCGGGAAAGTGGGATATCAGAACTGGTGTTAACAGACCAGTGTTAACAATGGTCAGCATGGACTGTGTTGGTCAAAGATCCGGATTTCCATGCGGCATCTCTAAACTACATTAAACTAAACCCTAATACCTTGGAATCAATCAATGGGCCAACATGCTCTATGGGACCAAGAGCCAGCTTATCATCCAAACTAACTTCTACAGTAAGATACAGCATGTCTTTCAGATGAATACAACTGGGCCATTCAAACCAATTAACTTGACCTAGGGGTTGCCAACTATCTAGGTAGTTAGATACAAAATCTAACCAGTATCAGGAGAAATACTGATTTACAGGACAAATACAGGACAAGTTTGCATCACCGCCCCGCGCCCAATGAGACCTCACCCAGCCAGCGGCCATGTGCTCCCGCTCCACCAAAGGCGGCCGCCTGGGCCGGGAGGCGGGTTGCTATGCAACCTCCGTTAGGCGGCACCAGGGCCTCTGGATCTAGACTGTCCAGAGCTAAAATGTCGGAAACCTAGAGTGTCGGGGCCTACAGTGTCTGGGCCTACAACGCCCCCCCGGGCCTAATACGGGACAAGGGCGGTCCCGTACGGGACAGTACGGGACAAACAAATTTCACCCAAAATACGAGATGTCCTGGCTAATACGGGACAGTTGGCAACCCTAACTTGACCCATCATTAAACTATCATCTACCTACCATCTCCCCACCGTCGTCCCATGCCCAGAGTAATACTTTCGGCTCAAAAACATTCGGAAGTAAACTCTGGAACTGTCCATGTTGCATGTGAATGATACCTCTGACATCACCAAATGGCCCAGCCCTCTGAGCGCTGACTGGCCTTCTAAACAGTTGTAAGAAACCTTCACTTTTCCACCTTAAAGTATTGGAAACATTTCACCTTTTAGCCTCCCAGAACATTAAAATGGGTCCCGACCCAAAACGTCATCAGTCCATTCCCTCCACAGATGCTGCCATTGTTGACTCTGTGGTCGAGCAGATTGCAGGGAAATGCGGGCAGATGGGGAGATGAGACATCAGAATACTGTGGATAACTTGGCCTGGTGTATCTCGGTGCTGCAGGCAGCTGAGACACCACCCCAGACTGAGTCAAAGCTCTGCTAGACGATGGCAACTGGTATCACCAGGAGGGTTGCCAACTGTCCCGTATTAGCCGGGACATCCCGTATTTTGGGCTAAATTAGTTTGTCCCGTACGGGACCGCCCTTGTCCCGTATTAGTAGGGTTGCCAACTTCCTCGCTCCCAAATACGGGACAAAGGGTGACGTCACCGCCCTGCGTGACCTCACCCAGCCAGCGGCCACGTGCTCCCGCTCCACCAATGGCGGCCGCCATTGGTGGAGCGGGAGCACGTGGCCGCTGGCTGGGTGAGGTCACGAGGTGCGTGGGGCAGTGACATCACCCTTTGTCCCTTATTTTGGAGTGAGGAAGTTGGCAACCCTAATCACCAGAGACCTTGAAGGTTAAAAGTTGAATGATTTATTTATACTTTATTTTCACGTGTACTGAGATGCAGTGAAATTCTCTGTTTTGCACGCAACCAGGTAAAATCATACAGCTTTAGTCTTTAGTCATCTTTAGTTTATATGTATGAATGAACTGCAGACGCTGGTTTAAGCCAAAGATTCACGTAAAATGCCATTGGCGGCGCAGCGGTAGAGTTGCTGCCTTACAGCGAATGCAGCGCCGGAGACCCGGGTTCGATCCCGACTACGGGTGCTGTCTGTACGGAGTTTGTACGTTCTCCCCGTGACCTGCTTGGGTTTTCGCCGAGATCTTCGTTTTCCTCCCACACTCCAAAGTAGTAATGATATGTAGGTTAATTGGCTTGGTAAAAAATGTAAAATTGTCCCTAGTGGGTGTTGGATAGTGTTAATGTGCGGAGATTGCTGTTCGACGCGGACCCGGTGGGCCGAAAGGCTGTATCTCTAAACTAAACTGAACTATCTAAACTAAACTCAGCGGGACAGGCAGCATCTCTGGAGAAGTGACGTTTCGGGTCGAGACCCTTCTTCAGACTGACGTCAGGGGGGAATGAGATAGATAGGTAAGGAAGTGTGAAGGTGTGAAAACAGGTAAAAGGATCGGTGTTCAAGGAAAATCACCTTTAGTTTAGTTTATTTTAAATGTTAGTTTAGTTTTGTTTAGTGATACAGCGTGGAAACAGGCCCTTCAGCCCACCGAGTCCGGGCCGACCAGTGATTACCATACACCAACATTATCTACACACACACACACACACACACGGGGACAATTTACAATTTTACCAAAGCCAATTAACCTACAAACCTTTACAATAGACAATAGACAATAGGTGCAGGAGGAGGCCATTTGGCCCATCGAGCCAGCACCACCATTCAATGTGATCATGGCTGATCATTCTCAATCAGTACCCCGTTCCTGCCTTCTCCCCATACCCCCTGACTCCGCTATCCTTAAGAGCTCTATCTAGCTCTCTCTTGATTGCATTCAGAGAATTGGCCTCCACTGCCTTCTGAGGCAGAGAATTCCACAGATTCACAACTCTCTGACTGAAAAAGTTTTTCCTCATCTCAGTTCTAAATGGCCTACCCCTTATTCTTAAACTGTGGCCCCTTGCTCTGGACTTGCAGGCAAACCCTGTCGCCAACGCAAGGAGGTGGGAAAAGGGAAGACAATATAACGAAATAAAATATAAATCCTTACCTGCTCAATCACAAACTCTGTGAAAAGGTGATGTTGAGATGGTGGTCAGGTCTTGTACAAGAGGACGGTCAGCAGATGATGTTCTTCCACAGAGGGAACCACGGGCTCTCCTGAAGACAAGGCTGTGCGGACATGTGTTGACACTGCCAATGAAAATCAGCATCGCAATTTTAATTTCTCTATCAGACGTGGTCTAAGGTAAGACGTCGAGATATATTCGCATCTAGTGAGATTGGCTGCCCACAAAAACAGTCCTGGTCTGTTTGAGTGGCCTGACTTCACTTTATCCATGTACTAAAACTCTCGTTTGTTTGTTAGTTTGTTTGTTAATGAACTACAGCCAAAACGGTACACGATAGCGCGACAATTTTAGGCCCACCTTGCTCACCGTCGTCCCTTTGGTGCTAATGGAAGAAGTTTCATTGAAATCGGTATTATATTTTTTAAGTTATTCACATTTTAAAGTTTAAATCTATCTCCTAGGGAGAGAGAGGGAGGGAGGGAGGGAAGGAGGGAGGGTAAGGTGGGTTGAGGGGGATGGAGTGGGGAGAGGGAAGGGGGAGAGGGCGAGGGGGTGAGAAGGGGGGAGGGGGAAGGAGGGGGAGGGATGGGGGGAGGAGAAAGTGCTGCACCAATGCAGGTGAGGTTTGGGCCCAACGGGTCAACTTGGTCTAGTTTATTAATAAATAGTCCTGGTCACACCATCTGCAAGTGTCCAGTTAATAAAAATATCAATATATAACTTATTTAGTCATGAATTCATGTTTTTGTCCTCGTTAAGTAAACAACAATGTGACAGAAGTGAGTTAGGGCCATCAAGAGTCAAGACTCAGTCTGAAGAAGGGTCTTGACCCAAATTCATAATTGGTTCATAATGCCTTGGGCTTGCTTGACTAACTCAGCGGTGTCTCTGGATAGAAGGAATGGGTGACGTTTTGGGTCGAGACCCTTCTTCAGACTCAACACAAAATGTCACCCATTCCTTCCATTCAGATATGCTGCCTGTCCCGCTGAGGTACTCCAGCATTTTGTGTCTTATCTTCGGTGTAAACCAGCATCTGCAGTTCCTTCCTACACAAGACTCAAAATTGTTTCATTGTCATATGTCCCAAACAGAACAAAGAATCCTTCCTTGCAGCAGCACAGCAGAATGTAAACATGGGATGATGATCCACAATAAGACAAAAAATACTGGAGTAACTCAACGGGTCAGGCAGCATCCCTGTAGAAGATGGATCGATGATGTTATGGGTTGTGACCCTTCTTCAGGGTCTGATGAAAAGTCTCAACCTGAACATTATCTATCCATGTTCTCCAGGGATGCTGTCTGAGCTGTTGAGTTACTCCAGCATTTTGTACTTTTCCATGTTAAACCAGCATCTGCAGATCCTTGCTTCTACATAATGATCCTACAAATTCATAATTGGTTCATAATGCCTTGTGCTTGCTTGAGTTACTCAGCAGTGTCTCTGGATAGAAGGAATGGGTGTAAATCTGTGGAATTCTCTGCCTCAGAACGCAGTGGAGGCCAATTCTCTGAATGCATTCAAGAGAGAGCTAGATAGAGCTCTTAAGGATAGCAGAGTCAGGGGGTATGGGGAGAAGGTAGGAATGGGGTACTGATTGAGAATGATCAGCCATGATCACATTGAATGGTGGTGCTGGCTCAAAGGGTCGAATGGCCTACTCCTGCACCTATTGTCTATTGATCCCTGGTGTTTAGTATGAACTAGACCAAGTGGACCCATTGGGCCCAAACCCCTCCTGCATTGGTGCAGCACCCTCTCCTCCCCCCCCTCCCCTTTTCCCCTACCTCCTCCCTCGTCCCCCCCCCCACTCCATCCCCTTCAACCCCCCTTATCCTCCCTCCCTAGGAGATAGATTTAAATTTTTTAATGTGAATAAATTAAAAAATATAACATCGATTTCAATGAAACCTCTTCCATTAGCACCAAAGGGACGACGGTGAGTAAGGTGGGCCTAAAATTGTCGCGCTATCGTGTACCGTTTTAGCTGTAGTTCAGGAACAAACAAACAAACAAACGAGAGTTTTAGGATATAGATATTCGGATCAAAAGGGGAAATAACAATTTAGATGAGTTCATTATTGTCACAGGTGCCGAGATACAGTGAAAAGATTTTAGTAGCATACTATCCAGTCAAAAAATATTATACGTGATTACAATCAAGTCTTCCACAGAGCACAGATAAAGGATAAAGGGGACGACATTTAATGCAAGATAAAGTCTGATAACTGGTTCACTGTTCAATCAGATGGATCTTGTCTGAAGAAAGGTCTCGACCCAAAACATCACCCATTCCTTCTCTCCTGGGATGCTGCCTGACCCGCTGTTACTCCAGCATTTTGTGTCTATCTTCGAATAAACCACCATCTGCAGTTCTTTCCCACACCTTTGACCTACCGAGTCCGCATCGACCACCCGTCCACACTGATTCTACACCAGTGCACTAGGGGCAGTTTACAGAGGCCTATTAACTCACAAACCCGCACGTCTTTGGGATGTGGGAGAAAACAGGAGCGCCCAGAAGAAACCCACGTGGTCACAGTAAGAACGTGCAAACTCCACACAGACATTGCCCAAGATCTGGATTGAACCCTGGTCTCTGGCGCTTTAAGGCAGCAATTCTACTAGTGCTTGGATCTTTACAAACACATATTCACAAGTTATATGTCATCTGTTGAAAGACTGGAGCGACTAGGCTTGTATACACTGGAATTTAGAAGGATGAGAGGGGATCTTATCAAAACATATAAGATTATTAAGCTGTTGGACACGTTAGAGGCAGGAAACATGTTCCCAATGTTGGGGGAGTCCAGAACCAGGGACCACAGTTTAAGAATAAGGGGTAGGCTATTCAGAACGGAGATGAGGAAAAACGTTTTCAGTCAGAGAGTTGTAAATTTGTGGAATTCTCTGCCTCAGAAGGCAGTGGAGGCCAGTTCGTTGGATGCTTTCAAGAGAGAGCTGGATAGAGCTCTTGAGGATAGCGGAGTGAGGGGGTATGGGGAGAAGGCAGGAACGGGGTACTGATTGAGTGATCAGCCATGATCGCATTGAATGGCGGTGCTGGCTCGAAGGGCTGAATGGCCTACTCCTGCACCTATTGTCTATTGTCTATTGAATGGTGGTGCTGGCTCGAAGGGCCAAATGGCCTACTCCTGCGCCTATTGTCTATTGTTATATGAGTAGAATTAGGTCCACTCCGCCATTCAATCCTGGTCGATCTCTGCCTCCTGCCTTCCCCCCATAACCCTTGACACCTGTTCTAATCAAGAATTGATCTATCTCTGCCTTAAAAATATCCACTGACTTGGCCTCCAGTCCTCTGTGGCAAAGAATTCCACAGATTAACTACAGGAGCAGGAGTAGGCTGGGTTGGCACTCGAGCTGATCCACCATTCAATAAGACCATGACTGTAAACGTTGTAGTCCCACATGTGCAGGAAGGAACTGGAAATGCTGGTTTAAGCCGAAGATAGACACAAAAAGCTGGAGTAACCCAACGGGTCAGACAGCATCTCTGGAGAGAAGGAATAGGCAGCGCTTTGGGTCGAGACCCTTCTTCAGAATTGACTTTGTCAGTTTTGGAAGCTGGATTTCCTTTATTTAGAACTTGTGGGTCAGAAGGATCTCGACCCGAAACATCACCTATTCCTCCAGAGATGCTGCCTGACCCGCTGAGTTACTCCAGCATTTTGTGTCTGTCTGTAGTCCCACATACTCCCAGCATCCTTTCAACTCCCCCCTCCTTGCTTAACAAACATCCATCCATCTCTGCCTTAAAAATACTCAAAGATTCTGCTTCTGCCAACCTTCCTAGGAGAACATTTCAAAGAGCCAGCATCCTCAAAGGGAATCATTTCAACCTGTCCCTCTCTTAATTGATTGAAGACATATTTTAAAATACTAACGCCCAGCTCTAAATTCTCCCTCAGGAAGAAAATATAATCTCCACATCAATCATAGAACCGGCCTCCCTTCCATTGACTCCATCTACACCTCACGCTGCCTCGGCAAGGCCAGCAGCATCATCAAGGACCAGTCTCACCCCGGCCACTCCCTCTTCTCCCCTCTCCCATCGGGCAAGAGGTACAGAACTGTGAAAACGCAGATTCAGGGTCAGTTTCTTCCCGGCTGTTATAATAATAATAATAATAATAATGCATTACATTTATATAGCACTTTTCAAACACTCAAAGATGCTTTACAGGGATTTCTAGAACATAGAGAAGTGAATAAATAGATAAATAAGTAAACGAACAGAGAAAGGAGACAGAAGGTGAGGTGACGGTCAGTGGTTGAAGGCAGTGCTGAAGAGGTGAGACTTCAGTGATGTTTTGAATGTGGTGAGTGAGGAGTCGTCTCTGACGGTTTGAGGTAGTGAGTTCCATAGGGTGGGAGCAGCGATGGAGAAAGCCCTGTCCCCCCAGGATCTGAGTTTGGTCCGGATGGGGGGGGACAGGAGATTGGCAGCAGCAGAGCGGAGGGTGCAGGTGGGAGTGTGCCTGTGGAGGAGGTCAGTCAGGTAGGATGGGGCCAGGTTATGGAGGGCTTTGTAGGTCATGAGGAGGATTTTGTATTGGATTCTCTGGGGGATGGGGAGCCAGTGGAGTTTGTAAAGGACGGGGGTGATATGGTCACGGATCGGGGAGTGGGTGAGTAGACGGGCAGCGGAGTTTTGAATGTATTGAAGTTTACTGATGATTTTTGAGGTGAGCCATAGAGGAGGCTGTTGCAGTAGTCCAGACGGGAGGTGATGAAGGCGTGGATGAGGGTTTCTGCAGCTGTGAAGGAGAGGGATGGATGGAGACGGGCAATGTTTTTGAGGTGGAAGAAGGCTGTCTTTGTGATGTGTTTGTCGAAGGAGAGGGTTTGATCAAAGATGATTCCAAGATTCCGGATGTGAGGGGAGGTGGATACTGCGAGACCATCAATATTGAGGATGAAGTTTTGGGTGGATTTGGTGAGCGTTTTTGGACCAATGATGATGATTTCAGATTTGTTGCAGTTGAGTTTGAGGAAATTTCAGGCAACTGAACCATCCTCTCACCAACTAGAGAGCGGTCCTGACCTCTCAATCCTCCTCATCGGAGACCCTCAGACTATCGTTAATTGGACTTCACTGGACTTTATCTTGCACTAAACGTTATTCCCTTTATCCTGTATTTGTACACTGTGCACTGCATGATTGTAATCATGTATAGTCTTTCCACTGACTGGTTAGCACGTAGTCAAGATGCCCCATCTACACTAGTCCCACCTGCCCTTATGTGGCCAACATCCCTCTAAACCTTTCCTATCCATGTACCTGTCCAAATGTCTTTTGAATTATGTTTTAGTACCTGCCTCCACTACCTCCTCCGGCAGCTCGTTCCATAGACCTGCCTCCCTCTGGGTACAAAAACCTGTTAAATACCCTCTGGATCTTGATTCCAGACAGTGCAGTCTCAGTTAATCTAAAGATTGCAAAGGCTGACAAATAATTAGTAAGATTAATGAGCAGTTAATTAGTTTAGTCGAGTGTCTGAGGACCTTTTCCATCAAATACACAGATAGATAGAGGCTCAGGTTAAGATTTCATCTTAAAGAATCTCAGAGAGGGCGGTCACGGTGGTGCAGCGGTAGAGTTGCTGCCTTACAGCGAATGCAGCGCCGGAGACCCGGGTTCCATCCCGACTACGGGTGCTGTCTGTACGGAGTTTGTACGTTCTCCCCGTGACCTTCGTGGGTTTTCTCCGAGATCTTCGGACTCCTCCCACAGTTCAAAGACGTACAGGTTTGTAGATTAATTGGCTTGGTAAATGTAAAAATTGTCCCTAGTGGGTATAGTTTAGTGTTAGTGTGCGGGGATCGCTGGTCGGCGCGGACCCGGTGTGCCGAAAGGGCCTGTTTCCACGATGTATCTCTAAACTAAATAATGGCACTCACTCATAACTCTATTGAAGCACCTCGCAATGAATACGCTGCAGCTCGGAATTTCCCTCAATCAGAGGCAGGATTGAGCTAAACTACTATTCAGCATTGTCTTTACAGCTTAACATTCTTTGTGACCCGTTTGGTTTAGGTTGATTTAGAGATTCATCATGGAAACAGGCCCTTCATCTCACCGAGATCACACCGACCATCAGTCACCTGTTCTGTTATCCCACCTTCTCATCCACTCCCTGCACACTAGGGGCAATTTATGTTGGGCCAATGAACTTACAAACCCACACGTCTTTGAGATGCGGGAGGAACCCCAAGGAGAAACCACGGGGAGAAAGTACAAACACCACACAGGCAGCAGGATTGAACCCGGGTCTCTGGCGCTGTGAGGCAGCAGCTCTACTGCCGCGCCACTGTGCCGCCCCATTTAAGACAGCTTTTAAGAAGGAATTAGCCTTATAACAAACAATGGAAACCAAACTTGTACAAACTAGAGCTGTGATATTAACCGGGTGCACATCAGGCCAGTTTGAATCTGATGGGATGAATGGCCTCAATAACACACACGTCTATGACAGCATGGCACAGCTTTGACTGTTACCTTTCCCCAACGACACTTCCAAAATTAGGAATAAGTTGTTGGACACAAATGAACCAACATTGATGATGTGCAGGAGAGGTGTTTTGTTGGGATCAGTCACAGAGTGTTGGCCCCGAGCTGCCCCACTCTCACTCCAGAGAGACCATCCGCACACAACATACAATGAGAGTTTCACGACACTGGGCCTGTACTCGCTGGAGTTTAGAAGAATGAGGGGGGACCTCATTGAAACGTACCGAATAGTGAAAAGCTGGGATAGAGTGGATGTGGAGAGGATGTTTCCACCAAAGATAACAGAGCAGAGCAAGATAGACCACTCGACCCTAAACACCGTAGTATGTCACGGCGCCATTTTAGTAGGCAGAAACTTGCAGAAACATTTTTAAAGAAAAATAACAAAAATCTGTGAATTGATAGATGAGATATATTCTGCATTTTTATGGTATCATCCCCCCAAAACACTGATTACACTGTGAGAGGCATAGCGAACGGCGGGTTTTGCCTACTAAAATGGCGGATGTTACGCTCCTTTGCGTACTACACTTCAGTATAGGCGATTTTGACGGAGTGGTTCATCTTGCTCCTCTAGTATCTTTGGTTTCCACTAGTGGGAGAGTCTAGGACTAGAAATCATAGCTTCAGAATTAAAGGATGTTCTTTTCGGAAGAAGCTGAGGAGGAATTTCTTTAGTCAGAGGGTGGTGAATCTGTGGAATTCTTTGCCACAAAAGGCTGTGGAGGCCAAGTCAGTGGATATATTTAAGGCAGAGATAGGTAGATTCTTGATTAGTACGGGTGTCAGAGGTTACGGGGAGAAGGCAGGAGAATGGGGTTAGGAGGGAGAGATAGATCAGCCATGATTGAAAGGTGCAGTAGACCTGATGGGCCGAACGGCCTACTTCTGCTCCTATCACTTATGATTTTATGACCCTATGACACAAGTGAATGCCTTTGGTAGCACATTTCACGAGCTTTGTAAAATGAAAACAGAAACTGCTGGGGCAGAACCTGTAGAATGTTTCTGGCATTATCTACCTTTTTTCACATTTCCAGCAACTGCAGTTTTTATTCAGCTTTGCCACGGGAACATTGTGCTGCAGTTATGTCTGTGGATAGGCCTGGGAGTTTGACATCAAATTCTAGGAAGGAGATGAGAAGGAATTTCTTTAGTCAGAGGGTGGTGAATCTGTGGAAGTCATTGCCACAGAAGGCCACAGAAATATCCAAGTCAATGGATATTTTTAAGGCAGTGATAGATAGATTCTTGATTATTAGTGAGGGTGTCAGGGGGTTATGGGAAGAAGGCAGGAGAATGGGGTTAGGAGGGAGAGATAGATCAGCCATGGTTGAATGGCAGAGTAGAGCTGTTGGGCTGAATGGCCTAATTCAGATCCTATCACATGAACACAACTGTTCTCCACGGGCACACGATGCAGCGGTTCCTTTCCTCGCCTTGTTATATAACATCTTGCCAGGGCGCGAAAACACAAATCCCACGATCTCTTTAACAACAAATGGTGCAAGCAGAGGTCGTAAGAACACACAAATCCACGGGGGTCTCTTCCCAATCACACACCAGTCGAACTGCCCATGTGTCCCCCGTTCCTGAACTGATGTATAGCACTTTGGTCAACGTGGGTTGTTTTTAAATGTGCTATACAAATAAAATTGACTTGACTTGACTTCCTCGATGATGCCTGGGTAACAATGCGGGGAACTCCCTAACAGCGCTGTGGAGGTGTATTCAGCGCCACCCCAAAGTGCAATTCACGACGAATTACAGCATTAAAATTAATGTGTGTGCCAGATCCCGCACACCAACAGTAAAGCTACTTCTGTGGGGGAAGATGGACACAAAAAGCCGGAGTAACACAAGACAGCATCTCTGGAGAGAAGGGATGGATGACGTGACTTCTTGTGAAGTTCCTCCTGTCCCCAAACGAGCGCAAGTGCAACTCTTTTCAAAGTCACTTTCCCCAACCCCCCACTCCTGCCCTAAACTAACGTGAGCGGCTGTTTCAACCACTCTCAGCTGCCTCCATTGCAACCGATTCAGCTGTTCAGCCCCGGCGCCATGACTTGTTTTCACACCCACGCATCTATTTGTTCGCCGCTTGGTGAAGGTAACGGAATTGGACGGAGAACGATAACACAAGGAAAATATTTTGCTAAGATCGGTGAACAAAAAATATTGGTCTCAGTCAAGTTAGTTAGTCAGATAGACACAAATGCTGGAGAAACTGAGCGGATCAGGCAGCATCTCTGGAGAAAAGGAATGGGTCGAGACCCTTCTCGGCATTTTGTGTTTACCTTTGCTGTAAACCAGTATCTGCAGTTCCTTCCTACACTTCATTTGTCCCGCATTTTGGCTGCAAGTTTCAGTTAAAGCTGCTGCCCTTTTGAGCATTAGGATTTCTACTGTGAGAATAAAAGTCACAAGACGGTGGCAATAAGGCCACGAACGAACACAATGTTTCCCGCAACTACCAACTGACTGGGTGCCATGCCACCGACGGAGAGGATGAGACGGAGTTTCTTCCCACAGGCCATTAGGACTGTTAACTATTATAACTCCAGGGACTAAATTTTCTTTTCTGTATTAATTTGAATTTGAATGCTGTAATTGTAATTTTTTTTGCACAATCCGCAGGCATTGCCACTTTCATTTCACTGCACATCGTGTATGTGTAGTGTAAGAAAATAACTGCAGATGCTGGTACAAATCGAAGGTATTTATTTCACAAAATGCTGGAGTAACTCAGCAGGTCAGGCAGCATCTCAGGAGAGAAGGAATGTGACAAATAAACTTGACGTTGTTTTACAAAATGCTGGAGCAACTGAGCGGGACAGGGCGGCACGCCGAGTTACTCCAGCATTTTGTGTCTATCTTCGGCGTAAAGCAGCACCTGCAGTTCCTTCCTACGCCATGTTATTTCACTGGCGGCGGCGGCGGCTGCAGCAACCCCCCCTCCCCCCTGAAACTGATCAACACCCGGAAGTGTGGTGCAGCGGGAGGGTGCTGAGTGTCAGACCGCCCAGGTGGGAGGAGAGAGCAGGCACCGCCAGGCGCTCACATGCTGCACCGACGGTTCCCTCCCGCCCACTGTAACGAGTCTGGCAGCCGAGGGGAATCCCCGCCTCCCCCCCGGCACGTGACGGGGGCGCCACCATTGTGACGCGCCATATCGCATCGCCAGCCAGGGAGGGGGCAACCCCGCTCCCATTGGGCGAACCCGTCAACCAATGACAAGCCAGCCGGAGCGGCAGTACGACCAATCACGATACAAGGGGGAGGGCCTTGTATAGGGAGGCGGCAGCGAATCAGAAGAGAGTAGTGGGCGTGCGACGTAATGGTGGGCGTGGCGTTGTATGTCATAGAGGGCGTGGCCCTGGGAGAGGGGGCGGGTCGCATACTCAATGAGGGGGAGACGTCGTGCTGGACGTGGTCCGAACCAAAGATACCAGAGGAACAAGATGGACTACTCCGTTGGAATCGCCTGCACTGAAGTGTTTATTCATAAAATGCTGCAGTAACTAAGCGGGTCAGGCAGCGTCTCAAGAGAGAAGGAATGGGTGACGTTTCGGGTCGAGACCCTTCAGACTGATGTCAGGGGGGCGGGACAAAGGAAGGATATAGGTGAAGACAGGAAGATAGAGGGAGATCTGAGGGACAGAGAAACTATCTAAAGTTGGAGAAGTCAATGTTCATACCGCTGGGCTGCAAGCTGCCCAAGCGAAATATGAGGTGCTGTTGCTCCACCGAAGTGTAGTACGCAAAGGAGCCATTTTAGTAGGCAAAAATGGCTCTCGCAGTGTAATCAGTGTTTTGGGGGAACAGTATGTGTGATGATACCATTAAAATGCAGAATATATCTCATCTATCAATTCACAGATTGTTCTTATTTCTCTTTTTTAAATGTTTCTGCACGTTTCTGGCCACTAAAATGGCGCCGTGACGTACTACGGTTTTTAAGGTCGAGTGGTCTATCTTGCTCCTCTAGTATCTTTGGACCAGACCCTGGAATGGGGGGACCGGCAGCGAATCGGAAGAGAGAGGGGGCGGGCCCAGAGCGCATACCAATGAAGGGGGCGTGGCGGATGACGTCACGGTGGGCGGCGTGGATGACGCGATGGTGGGCGTGTCTCCAATAGAAGCGGGCTGAGATCGCATACCAATGAAGAGGGCGTGGCGGGTGCCGTCATGGAGGCGTGTCTCTCATGGAAGGGGGCGGGCCCAGAGCGCATATCAATGAAGGGGGCGTGCTGGATGACGTCACTGTGAGCGTCGAGGATGACGCGTGTTGTGGGCGTGTCTCCCATGGAGGAGGCGGCCCCAGAGCGCATACCAATGAAGGAGGCGTGGTGGGCGACGTCACGGTGGGCGGCGCGGATTACGCGTGTTGTGGGCGTGTCTCCCATGGAGGAGGCGGGCCCAGAGCGCATACCAATAAAGGGGGCGTGGTGGGCGACGTCACGGTGGGCGGCGCGGATTACGCGTTGGTGGGCGTGTCTCCCATGGAAGGGGCGTGGCCGGGCGGTGTTTACTCCGGGAGCCGCTGCATTGACGGCTGGTAGTGTTGGCCGCTCTCCCCCCAGGGCTGGTTGCACACACGCCCGCCCGGGGAGAGCGGTCTAGTCCCCCCCCCCTCCATCCATCCCACACATACACCTTATTCCAACCGCATTCACCTCGAGGGATCGATCCCACTCTGCCCGCGGGGGCCGGAGCGCGGGCGTTTCGAGCTGACGGCGGGCGGACGGACGCGCGTTTGTCCCGCCCCGCGCTCCGTAGCGCGGACTTTTGTTCCAGGGATTGAGGCTTTTGTTGCTCAGTCGGGCGGGCGGGCGGAGCGGGGAGGAGGGGGGACGCTGCCGGCCGCCAACGCAACCCCCGGGAACCCCCGGCCACCATTACACCCACACCCCTCACTCACCCTCCTCGCGGGGGGGGGGGACGACAACCAAACAAACCCCAATCACAACCAGGGGAGGGAGGGACAAATGCCTCGACAACAAGCCAGTTGCACATGCAGACTACGCACCGCCCGCCCGCCCGCCTCCCTCTCCATTTTCACCGCCGCGTCCCCTTTAAACCCCGGCCTCCCCGAACAAGCCGGGCTGCACCGACAGATGCAGACCCCTCTCCCCCCCCCTGGCCGGGGCTTGTCCCACCATCACCCCCCCCCCCCCCCCCACAGAGAAGGCCACCGTGTGCGGGGTAGAGAGAGGCCGGTGGAGGGGGGAGAGGGGAGGTTAGCGGGGTCTGATCCCCCCCTTCGCAGCCTCCTGCCCAGCCCGGCTGTGAGCGCTGCCCCCTCCCCTCACCCTGTAACAAACCCAACCCCAGCCACTGATCGCGGGGGCTGTGAAATAAAGCAATGCAATGTGGGGGGGGGGGGGTAAAGAAGGTAAAGGGGGAGATTCCTCACCCACCGTCGCTGGCGCACACCTCCGCTCACAGCCTGGCAGCCGACCTCCCGAAGATGGAAACACCCCCTTTGCATTAACATAGTAAATGGAGGCGGCGCCACCACCGCTTCAAACACAACCCCGCCAAAGGGAGCCGTGGGCTGGGAGCTGGGAGCCCAGCCTGGCTGCCCCCCGGGCTCTGAACCCCGGGCTCCCCTCACTGACTGACTGACTGACCCTCCTTCCAACACAGGAGGGTCTCCACCCGAAACCTCACCCCTTCCTTCTCTCCTGAGATGTTGCTGCCTGACCCACTGAGTCACTTGCACGTTGCTACTTGCAGTAGTAGTTACTCACAGTAGCAACTAACTACCTTCTATGCAAACATTCAGTCTGAAGAAGGGTCTCGACCCGAAACCTCACCCATTCCCTTCTCTCCTGAGATGTTGCTGCCTGAGTTACTTGCAATAGCACTAACTACTTGCTACTTGCAGTATTAGTTACTTGCTGCAATACTTACAGTAGCAAGTAACTAACTACCTTCTATGCAAACTTTCAGTCTGAAGAAGGGCCTCCACCCGAAACGTCACCCATTCCTTCTCTCCTGAGATGTTGCCTGACCCACTGAGTCACTTGCAGTAGCAAGTAATTCCACAGATTCACAACTCTCTGACTGAAGTAGTTTTTCCTCATCTCCGTTCTAAATGGCCTCCCCCTTGTATCATGCACAAGAGGTTACCTTTACTTAGAAGGTATCACAAAATGCTGGAGTAACTCAGCAGGTCAGGCAGCATCTCAGGAGAGAAGGGATGGGTGACGTTTCGGGTCGAGACCCTTCTTCAGACTGAAAGTTTGCATAGAAAGTAATAGCAAGCAACTACCTTCTATACAAACACTCAGTGTGAAGAAGGGTCTCGACCCGAAACGTCACGCATTCCCATCTCTCCTGAGGTGCTGCCTGACTCACTGAGTCACTCCAGCATTTTTGTGATACCCTCGTTCCAACGCAAGTCAGTGTTTCCCAGAGTTATGCAATGGGGAAAGAAATACACCCATGGGGTCTTCGGTGTAAACCAGCACCACTTCCTCCCCCTCCCTCCCTCCAAGGACCCCTCCCGACAGTCATTTCAGGTGAGGCAGAGGTTCACTTGCACCTCCTCCAACCTCACCCACTGTATCCGCTGTTCCAGGTGTGGACTCCAATATATAGGAGAGTTGTGTAGGAAAATAACTGCAGATGCTGGTACAAATCGAAGGTATCACAAAGTGCTGGAGTAACTCAGCAGGTCAGGCAGCATCTCAGGAGAGAAGGAATGGGTGACGCTTCGGGTCCGGCTAATCCTACCTGATCTCCCGGTTGCTAAACACTCTGACGCACACTGATCTTTCATTGTTTTTCAGTCAGAGAGTTGTAAATCGGTGGAATTCTCTGCCTCAGAAGGCAGTGGAGGCCAATTCCCTGCATGCTTTCAAGAGAGAGTTAGATAGAGCTCTTAATGATAGCGGAGTCAGGGGGTATGGGGAGAAGGCAGGAACGGGGTGCTGATTGAGAATGATCAGCTATGATCATGGGCTGAGAACTAGCCTCTGTTGGCAGCGGTATGCAGGTGATACAGTCTAAAGACCGATTATAGACAATAGGTGCAGGAGTAGGCCATTCGGCCCTTCGAGCCAGCACCGCCATTCAATGCGATCATGGCTGATCATTCTCAATCAGTACCCCGTTCCTGCCTTCTCCCCATACCCCCTGACTCCGCTATCCTTAAGAGCTCTATCTATCTCTGTCTTGAATGCACTGCCTTCTGAGGCAGAGAATTCCACAGATTCACAACTCTCTGACTGAAAAAGCTTTTCCTCATCTCCGTTCTAAATGGCCTATCCCTTGTATCATGCACAAGAGATTACCTTTGCTTAGAAGGTATCACAAAATGCTGGAGTATCTCAGCGGGTCAGGCAGCATCTCAGGAGAGAAGGAATGGGCGAAGTTTCGGGTCGAACCCCTTCTTCGGACTGATGTCAGGGGAGGGGAGACAAAGATAGGATGTAGTTGGAGACAGGAAGACTAGTGGGAGAACTGGGAAGGGTGAGGGGATAGAGAGTGGAAGCAGGGACTACCTGAAGTTAGAGAAGTCAATGTTGATACCACTGGGGTGTAAACTGCCCAAGCGAAATATGAGGTGAAATATCCTTCCTCTAATACAAACACATGGCTCTCTCGTGGATTTCCCGCGTGCTATACTGTATATAAAATATAATTTTCTTCTGGGTGAAGCAAATTCGGGGGATGATTCTTTTTCTCCTTCCAAAACTAAACATTATTCATAATAAAAATGTATAAACAAAACACCTTTGCCACTCACCTGCCCACTGAGGTGATATCCCATCCCTTGACTCGGGATAAATGTTGACCAGATCTGCCCCTCGGTCCACAAGATAGCTCAGATACAAGGCCCAGCATCTTGTGTCTTTCTTTGGTAAACCGGCATCCGCAGTTCCTTGTTATTATATTGAGATCAGACCTGGTTTAAAGTCTCCTGTGAGAGGCAGTCCTGCCCACAGCGCAGAGCTGGCTGCCGTGAGGTGTAGGTGTTGTGTGCATGTACACAGGTGTGGTGTACCTGTGTGATGCTTGCATTTGCATTTGCTCCAGCAGCTCGCTCTTCGCTGTGTTGGCCACATTTGGAATAAGGGAGGTGATCTGACCCGGGTTCAAGCCTGGCGTCAGGAGTAATGTGGCGCTTGTGGGTTTACTGCCGGTGCTCTGGTTTCTCCACGGGGTTGCGAGGTTGATCCGCCGCTGTCAGCTGCTCCAGGGGACAACATGGTATTTATTTTGGTGTTTGCAGCGTGCTATAGTTGTGCCACTACAAGTAGGAATTTAAATGCTTATACACACACACACACACACACACAAACGCACACACACACACACACACACACACACAAACGCACACACACACACACACACACACAAACGTACACACACACACACACACACACACACACACAAACGCACACTCTCACTCACACACACACTCTCTCTCTCACACACACACACACACAAACGCACACACACACACACACACACACACACAACCGCACACTCTCACACACACACTCACACACATAACATAACATAACATAACATAACTTTATTGTCACTCGGCACAACACCGAGCGAAATTTCAGCAGTCACACAAAACACAGCAAAAAAGAAAAGAACACAGGACACCCGACCCCAACACAAACATCCATCACAGTGACTCCAAACGCCCCCTCACTGTGATGGAGGCAACAAAACTTCCCCTCTCCTCCCCCCGCACCCACGGACAGGCAGCTCGACCCCTACCGAGGCAAACGACACGCACAGCCCCCGCAAGGGGATGGAAGGCCCCCCGGCCGAGCCGCCCCGGGCACCGAAACGTCCCGCGGCCACACCGGGCGATGTTAAGTCCAACGGCCGAGCCGCACACACACACATTCTCACTCTCACACACACACACTCACAAACACACACACACAGATGTATATATACACACACACACATATGCTGCCTGACCCGCTGAGTTACCCCAGCATTTTGTGTCTACCTTCGATTTAAATCAACATCTGCAGGTTTTTTTCCTACAGATATATTTTATCCTACATATATATTATACACACACACACGTATATATATATAGGTTTCCTTCTCTCCTGAGATGCTGCCTAGTCTGCTGAGTTACTCCAGCATTTTGTGAAATATATATATATATACACCACAGTGTAAGAAAATAACTGCAGATGCTGGTACAAATCGAAGGTATTTATTCACAAAATGCTGGAGTAACTCAGCAGGTCAGGCAGCATCTCAGGAGAGAAGGGAATGGGTGAAGTTTCGGGTCGAGACACATATATACACATATATATACACATCTATATATATACACATACACACACACACACATTGTGTGTGTGTACTGAGCGTTTGTTGTTTATCATGGTATTTATGGGGTATATTTACATATCTTTTGTGCTGCTGCAAGTGAGCATGTAATTGTTCCGTTTCGGGACACATGACAATAAAACATTCTGGCCTGGGAGTTAAACAAAGATGAGTGTGGGGTTATTGAGGGCGGTCAGCGTGGATTGGGTGGCCCTGTTGCTGTGCTGAATCTCTCTCTCCACTGACACTGACACAGACACAGACAGGGCAGATTGGCGACTGGTTGCAAACAAGAGACGTCGCATGAATTTACACCTGACGTCAAGCAGGGCGGTACAAACAACCTGGCCGTGTTGGTGGTGATCACAGCTGGAGACATGAGCCACCGGCCGGCCGGTTCAGTCAGTGTTTGGGGTGGAAGAGGAGCTACTAGCCAGGTACTGTGGACAAGGAGTGCAACAAGCAACTGCAGATACTGCTGCTTCAAACCTGAGATAGACACAAGATGCTGGAGTAACTCAGCAGGACAGGCAGCATCCCTGGAGAGAAGGAATGGGTGATGTTTGTGGGTCGAGGAGACCCTTCTTCAGACTGGTTCGGGATAAGGGGAACGAGAGAAGTAGACGGCGATGTGGAGAGATAAAGGACAGTGAATGAATGATCTGCAAACACGTAACGGTAATAAAGGCGACCATCACCGTCTACATCTGTCGTTCCCCTTATCCCGAACCAGTCTGAAGAAGGGTCTCGACCCCAAACGTCACCCATTCCTTCTCTCCAGAGACGCTGCCTGTCCCGCTGAGTTACTCCAGCATTCTGTGTCTCCGGTTTAAAGCAGCATCTGCAGTTCCTTCCTACACAGGACACACACGTGTGTGTGAGTGTGTGTATGAGTGTGAGTGTATGGGTTGTGAGTGTGTGTTTGTTTGTGTGTGTGTGTGAATGTGTATGATTGTGTGTGTGTGTGATTGTGTGTGTGTGTGTGTGTGTGTGTGTGTGTGTGTGTGTGTGTGTGTGAGTGTGTGTATGAGTGTGAGTGTATGGGTTGTGAGTGTGTGTTTGTTTGTGTGTGTGTGTGAATGTGTATGATTGTGTGTGTGTGTATGATTGTGTGTGTGTGTGTGTGTGTGTGTGTGTGTGTGTGTGTGTGAGTGTGTGTGTGTGTGAGTGTGTGTGTGTGTGTGTGAGTGAGTGAATGTGTATGATTGTGTGTGTGTGGGTTGTGAGAGTGTGTGTGAGTGAGTGTGTGTGTGAGTGAGTGTATGTGTGTAAGAGTATGTGTGTGTGGGTTGTGAGTGTGTGTGAGTGTGTGTGAGTGTGTGTGTGTGGGTTGTGTGTGGGTTGTGTGTGTGTGTGAATGTGTGTGTGTGAGTGTGTGTGGGTTGTGAGTGTGTGTGAATGTGTGTGTGGGTGTGTGTGCGCGCACAACAGGAAGCAAGGTCTTGAGTTTCACTGTTGTTTTTGGCTGCGCAGGAAGAGGGTGGAATTACCTTTATGAGTCAGAGGGTAAAGTTGGTGAACGAAGAGAGCACGCAGTGTGGTGGGCGTGTGTGCTGTGCTCTGCCAAAATGTAAGCAAACCATTCTTCCAAATGGAAAGCCTTCCAAACCAGACATGATGGTAACAAACCTTTAAGGCTGCAGAAAGTGACGTGTAATTTTTGTTTGGCAATTTGTTTCACAAAGTCGCACAGTTAATTTGTTTTAACTTGTTTTAGTTGCATTGATCAGGAGTAGTTTTCCAAAATTTCGTTGTATCTCTAAGTACAATGACAATAAAGGCTTATTATTATTATTAATTATTATTATTATTATTATTACAAGAGTCAAACTACACATCAAAGCCAGCCTCCCACCCACCTTCGACCCACACCAGTTTGCCTACAGAGCAAATAGGTCTACAGGGGATGCCATCGACACTGCTCTTCACACTGCACTGACCCACCTTGAACACCAAGGGAGCTATGTGAGGATGCTCTTCCTCGACTTCAGCTCTGCCTTTAACACGGTCATCCCGAGCAGACTGGTCACCAAACTTTCCGACCTTGGATTTTCCCAAACCATCTGCCAATGGATCAAGGACTTCCTGACCAACCGCCCCCAGACCGTCAAAATAGGCCCTCACCTCTCCTCCACCATTACACTGAGCACCGGGTCACCACAGGGCTGTGTGTTGAGCCCCATCCTTTACTCCCTCTACACTCACGACTGCGCCCCCACCCATCCCACCAACACCATCATCAAGTTCGCGGATGACACGACTGTGGTTGGACTCATCTCAGAAGGAGATGAGACAGCCTATAGGGATGAAATCCAAAGGCTGGCAGCATGGTGTTCAGTGAACAATCTGGTCCTGAACTCCTCCAAAACAAAGGAACTTATAATTGACTTTAGAAAAACCAGTGTAGAATACGACCCACTCTACATCAATGGGGTCTGTGTGGAAAGGGTACCAGCTTTCAGGTTCCTGGGTACGCACATCGCAGAGGATCTTACCTGGTCTACCAACACCATCACCACAGTAAAGAAGGCACAGCAGAGACTCCACTTCCTGAGGATCCTCAGGAAAACCAACCTGCTGGAGAAGCTCATGTTGTCCTTCTATCGCTGCTCCATCGAGAGTGTGCTGGCATACTGTATAACCACATGGTATGCCAGCTGCTCAGAAAAGGACAGGAAGGCCCTTCAGAGGGTCATCACGACGGCCCAGAAGATCATCGGCTGCTCACTGCCCTCCCTGGAGCACCTGTTCAGCCTACGCTGCCTCAGTAGAGCAGGCAAAATAATAAAAGATCCATCCCACCCCGGCCACCGTCTGTTTGTTCATCTGCCCTCTGGTCGACGTTTCAGGTCGATCAAATCCCGAACAAACAGACTTAAGAACAGTTTTTACCCCAGGGCCATACGAGAACTGAACACTACCTTTGCACTAGGCAACACCGTTAAAAAATCTTGTACTTAATATAATTGTATTTATGTATTTATTTGTTTTTGCATTTATGGCATATATGTTTGTACGCACCGTCAGGATTGGCTATTTTTTAATTTCGTTGTACGCGTTGCAATGACAATAAATGAATATTATTATTATTATTATTATTATTATTATTATTATCAGGGACAATTTACAATTTACAGAAGCCAATTAACCTACAAACCTGTACGTCTTTGGAGTGTGGGAGGAAACCGGAGCTCCCGGAGAAAACCCACGCGGTCACGGGGAGAACGTACAAACTCCGTACCGACAGCGCCCATAGCCAGGATCGAACCCAGGTCTCTGGCGCTGTGAGGCAGCAACTCTACCCAAATAGTTGAAAATTATTATTTTTTTAATACTTTTTGAAAATGCTTTTCTGATTACACCAATAAAAATAGTTGAAAAGGCACAAACATAAACCGTCCTAAAATTAGAATATAAACATATTTAAAAATGATGGACAGAATGAGATAAATGTCAAGACTGACTAGAGACAAACTCTAATAAAATTTATCATCTGAAATACTTTATTTTAACAATGAAAAACCTTATTTTGTACATTACCCAGGTAAGTCATAACATGCACAAGTACCTCAGGTAGGACCACAAGCACCTCAGGTAGTACCTCAGGTACAAAACAGAAGATAACCATGGTGCAGAATACTGTGGTACAGCTAGAGAGAAAGTGCAGGTAATAAAAAAGTGCAAGAGCCTCACTGAGGTAGACTGGAAGATTGGAAATTTATTTCAAGCATATACCGACACATACACCGATGAGCCAAAACATTATGACCACAGCAGGTGATGTGTATAACATTGATCATCTTGTTACAATGGCACCTGTCAAGGGGTGGGATATATTAGGCAGCAAGTGAACAGTCAGTTCTTGAAGTTGATGTGTTGGATGCATGAGAAATGGGCAGGAGTAAAGACCTGAGCGACTTTGACAAGGGCCAAATTGTCATGGCCAGACGACTGGGTCAGAGCATCTCTGAAACGGCAAGGCTTGTGGGGAGCTGCTAAAGGATCTGCTGCTAATGTGTTGGTGCCAGATACCACAGGACACCTTCAGGGGTCATGTAGAGTCCGTGCCTCGGCGGCTCGGCGCTGTTTTGGAGGCACGCGGAGGACCAACAGCATATTAGGCAGGTGGTCATAATGTTTTGGCTCTTCGGTGTATATTATACCGTGTGCATTATAAGAGCTTCACCCAGAACATCCTGTTAACATGAAGGTGAAGGGCAAATGCCAGAGGTTTAAAGTCTTGGTCAAAATTTGATGAAGGTCCTGCAGAGCAAGTGGCCACAGATCAAGGTCCAGAGTACTGAGCTGGTGTGTAGTTTAGTTTAGAGATACAGCACGGAAACAGGCCCTTCGGCCCAGGCCGACCAGTGATCCTCGCACACCAACACTATCCCACACACACTAGGGACAATTTACAATTACACCAAGCCAATTAGCCTGCAAACCTGTACATCTTTGGAGTGTTGCTGGAAACCGGAACTCCCAGTGAAAACCCACACAGGTCACGGGGAGAACGTACAAAACTCCGTACAGACAGCACCCGTAGTCGGGATCGAACCCGGGTCTCTGGCGCTGAGAGGCAGCAACTCTACCGCTGCGCCACCGTGCCGCCCACAAAGTGTGAAAGGGCCTTTGCTTCAATACATGTTTTGGCCTTGGTCACTCATGCTGTTACTAAATCTGTTTCAAACCTACCACAGCCCTTCACCGAACTGCAAGTGTCCCAAGGAACCAGTCCAAAGAAAACACATGGGTAACGGCAAGATGAGGATTTGATATCTTAGCACACACACACTGGCAGCTGTTGGTGAAGGACTGAGGTCCCAGGACCACAACACAGACTGGTATTGAAGGGTTTAGATCCGTTTTCTCAGCTCCTGTCTTCGCACGGCAGCTGGTCGCCGACAAACAAGGCCCAGCTTCATTCATTTCTGTTTGCAAACTTTATGAAATAAAATGATATGAAGCAGTGGGTGGTGGGAGCCTGGAAAGTTCTGTCATGGGCTGTGGTGGTGGTGGAGTAGAGTTGCCAACTATCTCACTCCCAAATACGGGACAAGGTGACGTCACCGCCCCAGCGCCCCACCTGACCTCACCCAGCCAGCAGCCACGTGCTCCTGCTCCACCAATGGCGGCCGCCCGACACGGGAGGCGGGTTGCTAGGCAACCTCTGTTAGGCTGCACCTGGGCCTCCGGGCCTAGACTGTCCGGAGCTAAAATGTTGGGACCTACACTGTCGGGGCCTACAGTGTCAGGGCCTACAGCGCCACCCCGGGCCTAATACGGGACAAGGGCGGTCCCGTACAGGACAAACCAATTTAGCCCAAAATACGGGATGTCCCGGCTAATACGGGACAGTTGGCAACCGTATGGTAGAGGCAGGGACAATAGTGGCATTTAAGAATCTTTTACAATGGCACGTGGACATGCAGGGAACACAAGCGTATGGATCACGTGAGGCCAGAGGAGATTAGTTTATTTTGGCATCATGTCCGGAACAGACATTGTGGGCTGAAGGGCCTGTTCCTGTTCTGTGTTCAGTTTGGCCTAGTTTAGAGATACAGCCCTTCAGCCAGCCACGGTAGACACAAAATGCTGGAGTAACTCAGCGGGTCAGGCAGCATCTCGGGAGAGAAGGAATGGGTGACGTTTCAGGTCGACCCGAAACGTCACCCATTCCTTCTCTCCCGAGATGCTGCCTGACCCGCTGAGTTACTCCAGCATTTTGTGTCTACCTTCGATTGCTACCAGCATCTGCAGTTTTTTTCCCTACACCTTCAACCAGCCAAGTCCACGCCGACCATTGATCACCCATTCACATTAGTTCCACGTTAGCCCACTTTCTCATCCACTACCTCCCACGATGCGCAGTTTACAGAAGGCAATTAATTAACCTACAAACCCGCACCATTTGCGATGTAGGAGGAAACTGGAGCACCCGAAGGAAACCCCATATTTCTCCCCACAGGGAGAACATGCAAACTCCACACGGACAGCACCAGAAGTAATGATCGGTCCCGTCTCTGGCGCTGCGTTGCAGCGGATCGACCTGCAGCCAAATAAAGGGAAGGCCATTTAAAACTGAGGTGAGAAGAAACTTTTTCATCCAGAGTTGGGAATTTGTGGAATTCTCTGCCGCAGAGACCAGTGGAGGCCAATTCACTGGATGAATTTAAAAGAGTTAGATAGGGCTCTAGGGGCTAGCGGAATCAAGGGATATGGGGAGAAGGCAGGCACGGGTTACTGATTGTGGATCACAATGAATGGCGGTGCTGGATTGAAGCCTAACCCCATTCTCCCCCCCAACCCCATTCTCCTGCCTTCTCCTCACAACCTGACACCCATACTAATCAAGAATCTATCCATCTCTGCCATAAAAAATATCTATTGATGTGGTGTCCACAGCCTTCTGTGGCAAAGAATTCCACAGATTCACCCTCCTCTGACTAAAGAAATTCCTCCTAAAAGGGGCTAGCGGAATCAAGGGATATGGGGAGAAGGCAGGCACGGGTTACTGATTGTGGATGATCAGCCATGATCACAATGAATGGCGGTGCCGGCTCGAAGGGCCAAATGGCTTCCTCCTGCACCTATTTTCTATGTTTACAGTGTAAAGCTGTTTTGTTGCGTGCTAACCAGTCAGCGGAAAGACTGTACACCATTACTATCACATCACCCACAGTGTTCAGATACAGGATAAAGGGAATAAATGTTTAGTGCACGATAAAGTCCAGCAAAGTCCGATTAAAGATAGTCCGAGGGTCTCCAGTGAGGTAGATAATGTGCACATTTCCAGCAACTGCAATTTTTACATTTTCACTGGCAATGATAAACCCAAATATTGTACAATAAATCAAAAGTCCCTGTCATGGTTTGAAGTGTCAGAATGCTTCCACACTGGAGTCACCAGTTTATTAGTGGATTAATGGACCTTGAATGTGCTATTTATAGTGCACTGGGTACATGAATAGGTAAACATGGCAGCAGAATGTTCCCTGGGATTCAGTGGACACATAATCAAAAACAAACTCACATAACTTGCCCTGAAGTGAGACACAAAAAGCTGGAGTAACTCAGCGGGCCAGGCAGCATCTCTGGAGAAAAGGAATGGGTGACGTTATGGGTCGAGTCCTTTCTTCAGACCCGAGGGGTCCTGTTGTACGTGCTGTATCTCCAAACTAAGCTGAACTAAACACCACACAGAAGGTATCACAAAATGCTGGAGTAACTCAGCGGGTCAGGCAGCATCTCAGTCTGAAGAGGGGTCTCGACCCAAGACGTCACCCATTCCTTCTCTCCTGAGATGCTGCCTGACCGCTGAGTTACTCCAGCTTTTTAGTGTCTCCCTCCAAAATGTCCACCTCTTCCTTTATTCCAGATCTCAGTGCAGTAATAAGGAACTGGAGATGCCGGTTTACCAAAGAAAGACACAAAGTGCTGGAGTAACAGCGGGTCTTGAATCTGATCTATCCTGTGGACTGAGGGGCAGATCTGGTCAACATTTGTCCAGAGTCCGGTGGGGGACTCCCCTCAAACAAGGGATGGGATATCACCTCAGGGGGAAAGGATGTTTGATTTATATATTTTTATTCTGAATAATATTTATTTCGGAAGAAAAAAAATCATCCATTAATTCGCTTCACCCAATTAGAAATTTGTTTTTGATAGCACATGGGAAATCCGCCAGAGAGCTATGTGTTTGCATCGGAGAATGGTTCCATAACCTGGCTACCCAATAATGCAAGTCTGAGGAAGGGTCTCGACCCGAAACGTCACCCATTCCTTCTCTCCAGAGATGCTGCCTGACCCGCTGAGTTACTCCAACATCTTGTGTCTATCTTCGGTTTAAATCAGCACCTGTAGTTCATTCCTACACACCATTCACCCTCGCGATGAACCAATTCTTGGGAAATTTCTCGTTACTAAAGCTGCAACTCTTTGGGAGGGAAGACAATAGACTGGAAAGCTCCCAATGGGAATGGATAACCTCAGTTAGGAAGGTCATAGCCTCAGAATTAAAGGACGTTCCTTTAGGAAGGAGATGAGGAGGAATTTCTTTAGTCTGAGGAGGGTGAATCTGTGGAATTCTTTGCCACAGAAGGCTGTGGACACCACGTCAATGGATATTTTGTAAGTCAGAGATGGATAGATTCTTGATTAGAATGGGTGTCAGGTTGTGGAGAGAAGGCAGGAGAATGGGGTTAGGGGGGAGAATGTGGATAGGGGGGAGAATGGGGTTAGGGGGGAGAATGGGGTTAGGGGGGAGAATGGGGTTAGGCCCTTCAATCCAGCACCGCCATTCATTTTGATCACGGCTGATTATCCACAATCAGTAACCTGTGCCTGCCTTCATATCATATCATATATATACAGCCGGAAACAGGCCTTTTCGGCCCTCCAAGTCCGTGCCGCCCAGCGATCCCCGTACATTAACACTATCCTACACCCACTAGGGACAATTTTTTTAAAACATTTACCCAGCCAATTAACCTACATACCTGTACGTCTTTGGAGTGTGGGAGGAAACCGAAGATCTCGGAGAAAACCCACGCAGGTCACGGGGAGAACGTACAAACTCCTTACAGTGCAGCACCCGTAGTCAGGATCGAACCTGAGTCTCCGGCGCTGCATTCGCTGTAAAGCAGCAACTCTACCGCTGCGCTACCGTGCCGCCTTCTCCCCATATCCCTTGATTCCGCTAGCCCCTAGAGCTGTATCTAACTCTCTTTTAAATTCATCCAGTGAATTGGGCTCCACTGCCTTCTGTGGCAGAGAATTCCACAAATTCACAACTCTCTGGGTGAAAAAGATTTTTCTCACCTCAGTTTTAAATGGCCTCCCCTTTATTCTTAGACTGTGTGGCCCCTGGTTCAGGACTCCCCCAACATTAGGAACATTTTTCCTGCATCTAGCTTGTCCAGTCCTTTTATAATTTTATATGTTTCTGTAACACTGCGGCACGGTGGCGCAGCGGTAGAGTTGCTGCTTTACAGCGAATGCAGCGCCGGAGACTCAGGTTCGATCCTGACTATGGGTGCTGCACTGTAAGGAGTTTGTACGTTCTCCCCGTGACCTGCGTGGGTTTTCTCCGAGATCTTCGGTTTCCTCCCACACTCCAATGACGTACAGGTATGTAGGTTAATTGGCTGGGTAAATGTAAAAATTGTCCCTAGTGGGTGTAGGATAGTGTTGATGTGCGGGGATCGCTGGGCGGCACGGACTTGGAGGGCCGAAAGGGCCTGTTTCCGGCTGTATATATATGATATGATATGATAAGATCACCTCTCATCCTTCTAAACTCCAGTGAATACAAGCCCAATCTTTCCTCATATGACTGTCCTGCCATCCCGGGGATTAACCTGGTGAACCTACGCTGCACTGCCTCAATAGCAAGGATGTCCTTCCTCAAATTAGGAGCCCAAAACTGCACAAAATACTCCAGATGTGGTCTCACCAGGATTGGAATAGAGTGTGATGCTGGAAGAGGTCGGGTTGGACACACACTGTTGTTGAAGTCCGTGAGGTTCCCACAGCGGAGACGATGTGGATTTGAAACTCGTGGGGAGCTCGGCTCTTCCTGAAGAAGCTGTCGAAGAAGTTGGAACCAATGGCGAGGTTTTTGAGGAGCGTCTTCGCCCTTTAGAGTCATAGAGTGATACAGAATGGAAACAGGCTTGTCCCATCACTTGCCCACACTGGCTAACTTGTCCCATCTACACTCATCCCGCCTGCCTGCGTTTGGTCCATATCCCTCCAAACCTGTCCTATAGATGTACCTGTGGAACTGTTTCTTAAACGTTGCAATAGTCCCAGCCTCAACTACTCCCTCTGGCAGCTTGTTCCACACACCCATTACCCATTGTGTGAAAAAGTTACCCCTCAGATTCCTATTAAATCTTTTCCCCTTCACCGTAAACCTATGCTATTAAATCTTCTCCCTTGCACCTTAAACCTATAGATATTAAAATGTAGATATTCCCCTTACTCCTGAAGAAGGGTCTTGACCCGAAACGTCACCCATTCCTTCTGTCCAGAGATGCTGCCTGTCCCGCTGAGTTACCCCAGCATTTTTTGACTATCTGTATGTTAATTGGCTTGGTATAAATGTAAACTGTCCCTAGTGCGTGTAGGATAGTGTAGGATCTATCTTAAGTTCTTCCAACAGTTTGTTTTTGCTCCAGGTTCCTGCATCTGCAGTCTCTTGTGTCTCCGAAGCTTACAATGAACTGGTTTTGCTCCATAGTTTGTAAAGATTTGCACTGCACAATACTGACGCCAACATAGAGGAGATTTAACCTCATAAATACTTCTAATGGTGATACTTCTAATATTTATAATCATTCTTGCTATTGAGGGCGTGCAGCGTAGGTTCACTAGGTTAATTCCCGGAATGGCGGGACTGTCATATGTTGAAAGACTGGAACGACTAGGCTTGTATACACTGGAATTTAGAAGGATGAGATGGGATCTTATCGAAACATATAAGATTATTAAGGGGTTGGACACGTTAGAGGCAGGAAACATGTTCCCAATGTTGGGGGAGTCCAGAACAAGGGGCCACAGTTTAAGAATAAGGGGTAGGCCATTTAGAACGGAGATTAGGAAAAACCTTTTCAGTCAGAGAGTTGTAAATCTGCGGAATTCTCTGCCTCAGAAGGCAGTGGAGGCCAATTCTCTGAATACATTCAAGAGAGAGCTAGATAGAGCTCTTAAGGATAGCGGAGTCAGGGGGTATGGGGAGAAGACAGGAACGGGGTACTGATTGAGAATGATCAGCCATGATCACATTGAATGGTGGTGCTGGCTCGAAGGGCCAAATGGCCTCCTCCTGCACCTATTGTCTATTGAAATCAGTCAAGACAAAAGTATGCTTATAGAACACAACAGTGCAGCATGGAAACTATTCTACATTGTCTTTGATCTCCATTCCCTTTGTCGTCTTTTCACGCCTTACCCCTCCTTATCTATGTATCTCCCTCTCCCCTGACATCAGTCTGAAGAAGGGTCTCGACCCAAAGCGTCACCCATTCCTTCTCTCCAGAGATGCTGCCTGACCCGCTGAGTTACTCCAGCATTTAGAGTCTTGCTCTTTCAGTTTAGTTTCTTCCCCTTATTCCAATGATTGCATCAGGACCATGAATGAGGAAGAGGATTGGGTAAAGATAATTGAAAAACAAAAAACGCTGCTGGGTTGGGTATCATCAATACAAGACAACCTGAGTTAAAGTCGCATCAACTGAACGGAATGAACTGAATTAATTTTCATTTAAACATCTTTTCCTTTCGGTTGGAGTTGGCCGGCTGTACTGACTAAGCCACCCCACTAAACCATCCTACTGCAACCAGAGAGAGGTCCTGAACTATTATCGACCTCATCGGGGACTCTCGGTCTATCTTTGGTCAGACTTTACTGGCTTTACCTTGCTCTAAACATTATTCCCTTAACATGCATCTGTACACTGTGGACGGCTCGATTGTAATCATGTATTGTCTTTCCGCTGACTGCTTAGCACGCAACAAAAGCTTTTCTCTGTACCTCGAATGAATTAAACTGAACTCTATTCATCTAGCCTCAGTCTACGGAATATTTCCAGCATTCTCCTTTACTGCATGTTTCCAGAAACTGCTGTGTTTTGTATCTCCTAGATCCAGCAGTGTTTAATCTTTGGTATCATTTGGTACCATTTAGAACTGAGATGAGGAAAAACGTTTTCAGTCAGAGAGACGTGAATCTGTGGAATTCTCTGCCTCAGAAGGCAGTGGAGGCCAATTCTCTGAATGCATTCAAGAGAGAGCTAGATAGAGCTCTTAAGGATAGCGGAGTCAGGGGGTATGGGGAGAAGGCAGGAACGGGGTACTGATTGAGAATGATCAGCCATATCACATTGAATGGCGGTGCTGGCTCAAAGGGCCGAATGGCCCCCTCCTGTACCTATTGTCTCTTCACCCTTTAGTTTTATTTAGAGATGCAGCGTTGAAACAGGCCCTTCGGCCCACCGCGTCCGCACCGACCAGCGATCCCCACACATTAAACACTGCCCGACACACACTAGGGACAATTTCACATTTACACCAAGCCAATTAACCTACAAACCTGCACGTGTTTGCAGTGCGGAAGGAAACCGAAGACCTGTTCAGCCTACGCTGCCTCAGTAGAGCAGGCAAAATAATAAAAGATCCATCCCACCCCGGCCACCGTCTGTTTGTTCATCTGCCCTCTGGTCGACGTTTCAGGTCGATAAAATCCCGAACAAACAGACTTAAGAACAGTTTTTACCCCAGGGCCATACGAGAACTGAACACTACCTTTGCACTAGGCAACACTAAAAAATCTTTGTACTTAACATAATTGTATTTAATTGTATTTATGTATTTATTTGTTTTTGCATTTATTGCATATATGTTTGTACGCACCGTCAGGATTGGCTATTTTTTAATTTCGTTGTACTCGTTGCAATGACAATAAATGAATATTATTATTATTATTATTATTATCTCGGAGAAAACTCATGTGGATCACGGGGAGAACGTACAAACTCCGTACAGGCAGCACCCGTAGTCGGGATGGAACCCGGGTCTCTGGCGCTGTGAGGCAGCAACTCTACCGCTGCGCCCATGGTGTGGTGACTGGGGAACCCCTCATCTGTGTCAGTTCCCCGCTACCCTCAGCGGGTAGTGCTGTTTCCACGGTGTATATCTCTAATACATACCATACAATGAAATTTCATTGGTAAACACTTTCCAATACCAACCTTTATTGGAAATACTTCTTCCCCTCAGCTTTCTCCCAGGAAATGTTGAGTTGAACAGGGGTAACCATCCTAACCATCCAGGGGTAACCATCCTAACAGCTGAAGTCAATGCAGAGCACTGTCATTGCAGGAGTATTTTAATAAATCCCAGTAATTTCACAGCAACTCAATCAGCCGTAAACCGTAGCTCCTTGCAGGTGCCAGTGAGGAAGTCCCATGGGCTTGTGCTTTCCAAACATCGCTTTTGGTTCAGTACGACTGAAGACGTGGTCGGGTTTTTCTCCACCGCTGGAAGGTGACAGTACGAGGGGTTGCAGGGGACACGTAGCAGGATTCTTGCTTCCACAAGCAAACGTCATGGAGGTTGGAGCAGGCCCCGTTTGAGTTGTGGGCCTGTCCTGAACAAATGTGCAGCCTCAAAGGAAATCGCCCAGTACACAGCTAGAAACTACTGGATACATCTCTGAACTCAAGCTGTGAGAATGTGAGACAGCGTGTGTGTGACACTAGGGTTGCCAACGGTCCCGTATTAGCCGGGACATCCCGTATTTTGGGTTAAATTGGTTTGTCCCGTACGGGACCGCCCTTGTCCCGTATTAGGCCAAGGGGGGGCGCTGTAGGCCCGGACCCTGTAGGCCCGCGGGCCGCTGTAGGCCCGGACACTGTAGGCCCGGACCCTGTAGGCCCGGACACTGTAGGCCCGGACCCTGTAGGCCCGGACCCTGTAGGCCCAGACACTGTAGGCCCGGACACTGTAGGCTAACGGAGTGTGTTCAGGGAGAGGGGCCGAGTGTGTTCGCCTAACGGAGGTTGCGTAGCAACCCGCCTCCCGGCCCGGGCGGCCGCCATTGGTGGAGCGGGAGCACGTGGCCGCTGGTTGGGTGAGGTCATGTGGGGCATTGGCGGTGACGTCACCTTTTGTCCCTTATTTGAGAGTGAGGTTGGCAACCCCTAGTGACAATGCATGCGAGTGTGCTCGTATGTGCGTGTTTGAGTGTGTGTGTGTGTGTGTGAGAATGCGCGCACGTGTGTGAGTGTGAGTGCGTCTGTTTTTAACAACAGGTGGTTGTGTCAGTGAGTGAATTGCATTGCAGGCACCTGAGCTATCCATACTTCAGGGGGGGTGAGTAGTCCCATCAAGCACTGAATTGGTTTGGTTTAGCGTGGAGACAGGCCCTTCGGCCCACCGAGTCCATGCCGACCAGCAATCATCCATATACTTGTTCTGTCCTGCACACCAGCGACAATGTAAGTACGGCAGCAAATTAACCTGCAAATCTTTGGAGTGCGGGAGGAAACCGGAGAAAACCCACGCGGTCACGGGGAGAACGTACAAACTCCGTACAGACAGCACCTGTAGTCGGGATGGAACCCGGGTCTCTGGCGCCGTGAGGCAGCAGCTGTATATTAAATACAGAAACAAGGATTTACCTTGGTTGAAACAAGATAATCACCTCAGGACATCTTCCGGGCATTCAGCGGCCATTGTATTTTTCAAGTGTGTTCACAACTGATGTGGGGAATACACTGATAGACATTCCACTTACCAAACTGTGAGTCATAAATCATTTCAGTTGTAGTGAAATAAAATGGTTTATTGACTTAAAAAAATAATAAATAGTACATTACTTGAGCACTGGAAAAGAACAGGAATGAACAATATATGTAATGTAATAACAATCTTCACAAAGCATAATTTTGTCAGTTGAGTTACAATAAATATTTTTAAAGCACTTTAACCTATTGTGTGGCAGTCTTTAACTGGGAATGTTTTTGTATCTCAGTGGTGATGTGCTGTGACTTAGCGTGTCTGATGCTGTTTGAACTCTGCACTGAACTGAGCAGACTATGGTCCCGGTGATGTGAGGTTGTGTCGTGACTGGAGCGGGGGGGGGGGGGGGAAGGGATGGGGTGAAGGTGGACACTGAGATGCCTCAGAGACGGGGGTCCCCAGGGTTGGTACTGATGGCAGCTCTGCGGAAACAGTGTTGTGAGTGGTCCGTAGGGTTGCCAACTTCCTCACTCCCAAATACGGGACAAAAGGTGACGTCACCCAGCCAGCGGCCACATGCTCCCGCTCCACTAATGGCGGCCGCCTGGGCCGGGAGGTGGGTTGCTATGCAACCGTTAGGCGGTGCCCAGGCCTCCGGGCCTACAGTGTCTGGGCCTAGAGTGTCCGGGCCTACAGTGTCCGGGCCTACAGTGTCTGGGCCTAGAGTGTCCGGGCCTACAGTGTCCAGGCCTACAGCGGCCCCTGGGCCTAATACAGGTCAAGGGCTAAACCAATTTAGCCCAATATAAGGAATATTCCGGCTAATACGGGACAGTTGGCAACCCTAGTGGTCCGTGAGTGAGGGAGTGCGATGGTGGCCTGGGTCTGAACGCTCTGACACACTCGAGTGGGCCCCACGCCATCATCGACCAGGCTCGTGCTACAGTGCAGGGGTGTAACATTACAGCAGAGTCACCAGCCGCCTGTACCTGGGCAATCACAACACGACCAGCCTGCTAAAGCCGCCCTTGGAACACTCAGCTCGCAGTTCACGGGGCCCGGACGTGAACCGCACAATCTAGGGGCGCAGAACCGAGCTGGAAACGCCGCAAAACAGACCTACCCCAATGGCCACGTCTACTAATAAAGCCCTGACACTCGTCTTTGGACTGTGTCAGGGCCCAATTGTGAGATTCATTCCCAAGAGCGTGACGGCCCCTTTAATAAGTCACAATATTTACCGTCAGACCAGCAATGAGCGAGAGGGATGATCTTGAGTAAACAGCATCAGGGCCATGACTGGAGCCCCTGCACTGAATACGTTATCACCCCAACTCAGTTGTGTGCAGGGGCACAATACAACTCACACACACCCAAGACAAGACACAAAATGCTGGAGTCACTCAGCAGGTCAGGCAGCATCTCTGGAGAAAAGGAATGGGTGACGTTTCGGGTCGAGGCCCTTCTTCAGACTGAGAATCAGGGGAGAGGGGAACGAGAGATAGAGACGGTGATGTAGGGAGATATAGAACAAATGAATGCAAAAAAGTAACGATGATCACGGAAGCAGGCCATTGTAAGCTGTGGGCTAGGTGAAAACGAGTTACAGACAATGAGACTCAACAAGACCACTTTGAAACTAGTACAACTTGGGTGGGGGAGGGATGGGGAGAGAGAGGGGATGCAAGGGTTAGAGAGATTCATACCGCTGGGTTGCAAGCTGCCCAATATACACCGAAACACACTCACGACTGAGGCATAGAGGTGCATGCACTGGATCAGAGCAGCTCCACAGATGTGTCTCAATAACCAGGGGCGTTAACGAGGTGAGAGAGGAAAACCTTAACTACGGAGGCTGGTGGTGGATTGGAAACACGCTAGTCACGGGAAAACATCCAAGAAGAATGTTCCTACGCTGGGAATTGACATCAACTCAGCAGAGAAACAATCGTGGAAAGAGAGTCTAAAACAACACTGTTTTAGCCAAAGTGGATAACGAATGGTTTGTAAAGTTTACAAAAGGAATTCCGGGAAAATCTCGACATGGTTGGGCTTTTAGACAGGTGGGGGAGTGGGGTGGGGTCTACATATCTATGCACGGGCCACCAATAGTGTGTCACACCCATAGTGACAGTCACACCCATAGTGACAGGCCATCTATAGTGACAGTCACACCCATAGTAACACCACACCAATAGTGTCAGGTCACTGGGGTTGCCAACTGTCCCGTATTAGACGGGACATCCCGTATTTTGGGCTAAATTAGTTTGTCCCGTACGGGTCCGCCCTTGATCCCATATCAGTAGGGTTGCCAACTTCCTCACTCCCAAATACGGGACAAAGGGTGATGTCCACCCCACACGACCTCACCCAGCCAGCGGCCATGTGCTCCCGCTCCACCAATGGCGGCCGCCATTGGTGGAGCGGGAGCACGTGGCCGCTGGCAGGGTGAGGTCACGTGGGGCGGCGACGTCACCCTTTGTCCCGTATTTGAGAGTGAGGAAGTTGGCAACCCGACAGGACACCCATAGTGACAGTCACACCAATGGAGAGACACACACACACACATAGTGAGTCCCAGCCCACTCTGGGCAAAGGCCGGTGTATTTTACCCAGATTACCAGCCCTGCAGTTTTACGGATTAATCAGCTTGCGTGGATGTGCCATTTCCTTTCTCTAAACTTGCTTGGACATTTAAGAACAAAGTGGGACATCTTAGGCCCTGCCAGGATACAAGCAAATACATCTTGGTTTGGGCAGGAACACAGAAAGGAAGCACGCCCTGACTGATTGTTACTGTCCAATTCCTGCTCCTGGTACTCATTCCAGCCCACCCTCCACACTAGGTTTCTCTCAGAACATCGCTCACTGCAGATCACAACTAATCATGCGCGGTATCTGTCTGGAACATCCTAGACCGCTGAGCAGACAGCCCGACCACAGGCAGACGAGGGAGGCCTCAAACTCTGTCATGTTGATAGGAAAATAACTGCAGATGCCGGTACAAGTCACAAAATGCTGGAGTAACTCAGCGGGACAGGCAGCATCTCGGGAGAGAAGGAATGGGGGACGTTGTGGGTCGAGACCCTTCTTCAGACTGGTTCGGGATAAGGGGAACGAGATTTATTACCATTACGATTTTGCAAATCATTCATTCATTGTTCTTTATCTCTCAAATTGAGAAGGGTCTCGACCCGAGACGTCACCCATTCCTTCTCTCCCGAGATGCTGCCTGACCCGCTGAGTTACTCCAGCATTTTGTGGCACCTTCTGTATCATGTTTTGTTCAGTTTAGCAGGTAAAACAGGGCCCCTCAGCCCACCGAGCCTGCACCGACCAGCGATCCCTGCACACGAGCACAATCCCACAAAGCACTATAGAAATACATGTTTCCGTGGGGGTAGAGGTGTCTGCACCTGTGCCGGTTCCAGCACGGATCACCCGGACGGATTCCTAAGGGAATCCCTTCCCTTCACAGGGGAATCAGTGGTCAGTCGTACAGCACGGAAACAGGCCATTCGGCCCACGTGTCCAGCTTCTACCCGACGCCAACGCAAACCACAGCCAACATCCCATCAAGTGTGGGTTGAACATAAAGGCCGTGAAGTGCTTTGTGGCAGTTTTCCGTCTGGGACTAGCTGGTGAAACACCCGTGCAGTTTATGACACATGGGGTGGGGGGGGGTCTTGAAATGTATTATTGCATCCAAGCAGAAGGTATTCTTGTGGGACAAGCTAGAGAGGTGGTGGGAGCTAGGTTAACGGAGCAGGAATGTGCTGGGCTGCTGTCTAAGTTTAGTTTAGTTTAGAGATACAGCGCAGAAACAGGCCCATCTGCCCGCGCCGACCAGCGATCCCCGCACACTAACACTACCCGACATACACCGGGGGACAATCTACACGTAGACCAGGCCAATTAACCTACAAACCTGCACATCTTTGGTCATCTAGGAGTCAGTGTGTCGTCAGGGGAGCTGTCAGTTGATGGTCCCATGCTGTCAAAAGCCCCAATATAAATCAGCCTCCCATCAGCCTAAACGTGAGGTGATTTTGCCATTGCACCATCTGCTATGAACACAGAAAGCACCACCACCAACTGCTCGGAAATGTAAAGAGCTTTGAAAGGCAAATCTCAGAAAACTCCTTTGCCCCATACAGCTCCCATTCCAGTCACCCCCCTGAGCTTCCTTTGTGCTCATTGAGGGAAGAGGCAAGTTCTTAATTGCTTGTCTCGCCATCTCCTCATGGGTTAGGAGCAGGGTCACTGGGAATCGCGAGGCTGGACTCAGTTCAAAACCACCAAACGCAGCCCCACACCACCACAGAATCTGGGACAACTCCATTCATTGACGGAGCTGGGGTATTAACAAGCAAATAGCCCGACATCTTTTGTGCCACAATCAAAGATGGACACAAAATGCTGGAGTAACTCAGCGGAACAGGCAGCATCTCTGAATGGTGGCGTTTCGGGTCGTGAACCTTCTTCTGAAGGATGCCGCCTGTCCCGCTGAGTTACTCCAGCATTTTGTGTCTATCTTCATTGTAAACCAGCATCTGGAGTTCCGTCCTCCATAATAACACAGTCACATCACTTTTCAAAAATGGTCGATTGGGGTAACGCAACTCAATTTCTGCAGCAGAATGGGACGAAGATTTCATCCCCACAAACACACTTTCTCTTTTGTGTGAAGAAATGAGCTCAACGTTTTTCTTGATGGGCTGACCACAAGATTTCAACTTGTGCCACAAATGTTCCCTGGAGCCGTGAGAAGAGGCTGTGTTTAAAGTCGAGAACTCACACTCTACGTTGGAATGCAAGGGCTCAAAAGGTGTGACTAATCATGAAAATGGTCTCAGAAGGTAGACACAAAATGCTGGAGTAACTCAGCGGGACAGGCAGCATGTCTGGAGAGAAGGAGCGGGTCGGGTCGAGACCCTTCGTCAGACTGCCAGTCAGGGGAGAGGGTCTAGAGATATGGAAGGGTGAGGTGTGAAAATGACAGATCAAAGTGGAGACGAGTCAAGGAAATGCAGAATGATTCATTGACTTGAAACTAGTCGGAGATCTAGGTCGGATGGGGGAGGGACGGGAGAGAGGGAACGCAAGGGTTACTTGAAGTTAGAGAAATCAATATTCATACTGGTCTCGGCGTCTGGTGAAACTGCAATGATAGGCTCTCTGAACTAAAACCTTTCTCACTCACTCATGAGAGGAATAGATCGGGTAGATGCACAGAGTCTCTTGCCCAGAGTAGGGGAATCGAGGACCAGAGGACAGAGGTTCAAGGTGAAGGGGAAAAGATTTTTCACACAAAGGGTGGTGGGTGTATGGAACAAGTTGCCAGAGGAGGTAGTTGAGGCTGGGACTATCGCAACGTTGAAGAAACAGCTAGACAGGTACATGGATAGGGCAGGTTTGGAGGGATGTGGACCAAGCGCAGGCAGGTGGGACTAGTGTAGATGGGACATGTTGGCCGGTGTGAGCAAGTTGGGCCGAAGGGCCTGTTTCCACACTGTATCACTCTGTGACACTCTCCCTGTGAAATCACTCGGGCGTTACATGTGGAGAGTTGTGATGACCTCAAACATGTCCGGCTTGGATAGAGTGGATGTTTCCATCAGTGAGAGAGTCCAGGACCAGAGGCCACAGCCTCGGAATAAAAGGACGCACCCTTAGAAAGGAGATGAGGAGGAATTTCTTCAGTCAGAGGGTGGTGGATCTGTGGAATTCATTGCCACAGACGGTTGTGGAGGCCAAGCCATTGTAAAGTGGAGGTTGATAGAGACTTGATTAGTACGGGTGTCAAAGGTTACGAGATGAAAGCAGGAGAATGGAGTTGAGAGGGAAATATAGATCGGCAATGATTGAATGGTGGATTAGACTCGATGGGCCGAATAGCCTCATTCTGCTCCAATGTCTTCTGAACTTACAAGGCCCGAGTTTAACAAATGTTTTGTTTAAATAATGTAACGTACAGTCAAGGCACCGTGGGCACTCTACTGAGTAAAAGGAACTCTGCTGGGAGGAACTGCAGATGCTGGTTTACACCGAAGATAAGACACAAAATGCTGGAGTAACTCAGCAGGACAGGCAGCATCTGTGGAGAGAAGGAATGGGTGAGGTTTCGGGTCGAGGACTCAACCCGAATCCTCACCCAAGCCTTCTCTCCAGAGACGCTGTTCTGTCCCGCTGAGGTACTCCAGCGTTTGGTGTCCATCTTCTGCTGTTTAATCCGCCCCCTTTAATCCTGCGGTGAACAACGTATATCAATTTTAGAAAACGCGAGGGGGGTATTTAGGAATGTTTCTTCGATTACAGATTCGAGGTGAGACTGAAGTCCCACAGTTTCACTCTCTCTGGCTCACCTGGGTATGAATATGCAGTTTGGGACTCTCAAGGTAATGTTGACATAACTGTTCCCCATTCTAATGTACATAAACGAGCTGTAATGACGTTTATAGGCAACAAATAATAAAGAGCCAGCCCCTACAACAAAACTTAAAACACATGGAATTAATTGGCACAGATGCAGAGGCCAAGTCAATGGATATTTCTCTCAACTTTAGATAGTTCCTCTGTCCCTCTCTTCCCCTCCCCCTTCCCAGATCTCCCTCTATCTTCCTGTCTCCACCTATATCCTTCCTTTGTCCCGCCCCCCTGACATCAGTCTGAAGAAGGGTCTCGACCCGAAACGTCACCCATTCCTTCTCTCCTGAGATGCTGCCTGACCTGCTGAGTTACTCCAGCATTTCGTGAATAAATACCTTGGAATTAATTGGCACAGATGCAGAGGCCAAGTCAATGGATATTTTTAAGAAGGAGATTGACAAATTCTCGACTAGTACGGGTGTCAGGGGTTACGGGGAGAAGGCAGGAGAATGGGGTTGAGAGGGGAAGATGGACCAGCCATGATTGAATGGCGACGAAGACTCGATGGGCTGAACGGCCTAATTCTGCTCCGAGAACCTCTGAAATAAGAAACAAGTACAAATAGGCACAAACAAGTCATCAAGACAACACCCATTTTAAAGAGTCACAGATCACACGACGATTGTTTAGGATGTAGCTAGGGCTGCCAACTGTCCCGTATTAGCCGGGACGTCCCGTATTTTAGGCTAAATTAGTTTGTCCCGTACGGGACCGCCCTTGGCCCGTATTAGTAGGGTTGCCAACTTCCTCACTCCCAAATAAGGGACAAAGGGTGACCTCACCCAGCCAGCGGCCACGTGCTCCCGCTCCACCAATGGCGGCCGCCTTTGGTGGAGCGGGAGCACGCGGCCGCTGGCTGGGTGAGGTCAGGTGGGGCGCGGGGCGGTGACATCACCCTTTGTCCCGTATTTGGGAGCGAGGAAGTTGGCAACCCTAGATGTAGGCAGCTATTAAGTTGGTGAATGCAATGGTACGCCAAGAGATTTAGGGAACCATTAAAATATCTATAAAAAGAAACAGTCATTTTTATCAAGATAATTAAAAAGGCTAATCATTTGTGTTTTTTTTTGTTTTTTGCCCTGAAGTGTGTTAGAATATAAAAGAGGTGTAGGTTTGCCACGGCTAAGCCCTTGTGAGATTGCACTCAGCACTAATCCAATGACTACATTGTAGAAAAGATAAATGGTGTACAGTTCACCAGAATACTACCAGAGATCTGGGGAATTGTGAATACATACACAAGCTTGCATTGCTCAAAAGTTATAGAGCTGAGAGACAGCCTGTCACGCCCACAGAAAGCAGTAAATGTTAGCCCAATTATTAACGAGGCCGAATCTTCCCTCAGGCACGTGCTGTAGGTAGACGGACAAGGTGACAAGGCACGGAAATCAAACGCCGGTGGAGATCAGGAAACAAAACACAAAACGTTGGATGTGCTCAGCGGGTCAGGCAGCATCTGTGGAGGAAACGGACAGGCAGTATTTCACGGCTGAGACCCGCCCCAATGGAGATCAGGAAAGATGTTGCCAGCTGTTTATCGTGGAGGCAAGGCAGGTGGACAAGGCAAGCACACACACATACGCCACAACCTCACTGAAATGGCACACAGGACTCAAGGCTTACCACGGTCAGTTAGGAATCCCCACTTTTTTTTTGTTGCTTCTTCTTAAGTTCATAAAGTTTAATTATTTAAACAAACATGCGTAAAAAAAAACAAAAACAGAAATTGGTTCTGAATTCCAGCCAATGATCCTCAATCACCATTGAAAAAAAAAAAATCTATTCGTTGTAAGTTTAAATAATATTTCAAGTTTCTAACTTGGTTCAAAGGCGGCAGCATCTTTCCTATCCGGGATATTCTCGAGTGGGACAGCAAGTGTCGACCTCAGCCATTGGTGATTGATAGCGGGGTGTGTAGGAAAGAACTGCAGATGCTGGTTTATTTGACGGTAGACACAAAGTGCTGGAGTAACTCAGCGGGACAGGCAGCTTCTCTGGAGAGAAGGAATGCTATTGAGGGCGAGCTCGAAGGGCCAAATGGCCTACTCCTGCACCTATTTTCTATGTTTCTATGATGTGACTGACTGGGATGAATTGGGCGTGCTCAGTCATGGTACAGCACTGGCCGGGAACAACGACACCAGGCTCTATAACTAGAGAAGACACAAAGTGCTGGAGTAACTCAGCGGGTCCTGGCAGCATCTCTGGGGAACGCGGACCTGTGACGTTTTAGATCGGGCCTGTGACTTGGTCTTGGCGTCATGTTCAGCACCAACACTGTGGGCCGAAGGGCTGTGCTCCTCTATGTTCTGCTCTATTCCCACCACCACATCTAGCTTTCTTCCCCCGAATGACCAGTGTCCCGACATCAAACGTCACCTATAAATGCTCTCCGCAGATGCTGCCTGACCCGCCGAGTTACTCCAGCACTTTGTGTCCTCTTTTGCAAACCAGCATCTGCAGTTCCTTGTTTTCCACAAGCTCTTTAAGTACCTTGGTTTACCAACCAGGAATGGAGGGGTGGTGGGGTCGAGGGCTCCAGCCACCTGCCTCACGCACGGGTCCCTGGTCTCCACACCGGGTTTGGAGGGCGGGTAGGCTACACTCAGTCATGGGCCGGGCCCCAGCAAAGCTGAGAGCCTGCCCATGGGCACCGTCCCCTTTCAGTTCAACACAAGACAAGACAGACGGGGCAACAAACATCCAGAGTCACGAGTGTTCAGAAGGGTGTTTGGAGGTTACAGATACTTCATGGCTTGAGGAAAGTACCAGGCGGGTAAAGTAATGCACTGTGTCTTCCTCCACGGGCCTTTGCGAAGAGGCCTGGCTCCGGGCAGCCTCTCTGTCGTAGCCTCCACCGACGTCAGCAGCATCTCATTGTCAACGTTGTCTCCACCTCCCATTGGGAAAACGCAGGGGCCGAGTGAGCCCTTGGCAGGAGGGGCGGTCGGGTAATCCAACGCCAGGATCCATGAAAGAAACCGGACGGCAGCGGCAGGCCGGCCAAGAATCTGAAGTCACGGGAGATTGCCGCTGCTGGAATCTTGAGCAAGAAATCAAAATGGCGGCAGCAACTCAGCGGGCCAGGCAGCATCTGTGGAGGGAGGGAGGGAGGCAGGTGAGACTTCTTCACATTGACATCAATACAGGGATCGTTCTGTTAGGCGGCAACGTTGACGACATTAAATTGTGACGTTACAAATGTTTAACATTAAAGGGGTTTCAGGAGATGACATCGGTCGCGACGGTGCAGACAACGTGAGGTCAGGGTGATGGCATCGTGAGGTCAGGGTGTGTGGGGAGCCAGCCTTGGACCACGGGCTCCCTCGGCCTCCTCCGGCATCCTCCGCTCTACAGCTGCCTGGGGACCTGAGTGGGGCCCAGCGCTCTGGCTTTCAGGAACAGGATGGGATATGGATCGGCCCTAACCCTGAGAGAGGGAGGGAGGGAGGAGGGAGGGAGGGAGGGAGGGAGGGAGGGAGGGTGAAGGAGAAAACTAGAGAGGAGCAGACTCAGAGTGGGAGAGAGAGAGCCCGGGGAGGAGAGTAGGAAGAGAGAGAGTGTGTGGGAGGAGAGAGAGAGCAAAGGAGACAGAGAGAGAGAGAGAGAACAGGGGGAGAGAAGTGAGAGGGCGGTAGGAGAGGAAGAATGGGAGGAGAGAGCACGGGAGGATGGAGATAGAGTGCAGTAGGTGAGGTGAGAGCAGGAGTGTGAGTGAGTGTGTGGGAGGAGAGAGCGCAGAGAGAGAGAGAGGAGAGAGAGAGGAGAGAGAGAGAGAGAGAGAGAGAGAGAGAGTGTAGGGAGAAGAGAGAGAGAGAAAGAGAGAGAGAGAGAGAGAGAGAGAGAGGGAGAGAGAGAGAGGAGAGAGAGAGAGAGAGAGAGAGAGAGAGAGAGAGAGAGAGAGAGAGAGAGAGAGAGAGAGAGAGAGAGAGAGAGAGAGAGAGAGAGAGAGAGAGAGAGAGAGAGAGAGAGAGAGTGTGGGAGAAGAGAGAGAGAGAAAGAGAGAGAGAGAGAGAGAAAAGTGTGTGAGAGAGAGAGAGAACGGGGGAGAGAAAGTGAGAGGGCGGTAGAAACATAGAAACAGAAAATAGGAGCCTGCCTGATCATCCAGCTCAGTATCCTGTACCTGCCCTTCTCTCCATACCCCCTGATCCCTTTATCCACAAGGGCCACATCTAACTCCCTCTTAAATATAGCAATGAACTGGCCTCAACTAGGAGAGAGAGAATGGGTCGAGAGAAAATGAGAGTGGGGGAGGAGACGGAGAGCGGGCAGGTTGAACGGGCTGCAGGGAGAGAGGGAGAGAGTGCGTGTGAGAAAGGGCAAGAGAGCAGGAGATGATGAGAGGCAAAGGAGGGATCGGAAGGAGTGGACAACAAGAAAGGGAAAGAGCAGGAAACTCAGCGGGTCAGGCAGCATCTGTGGAGGAATGGAGAGATGACGTTTTTGGGTCAGTCTGAGGAAGAGCGAGGCCAGCAGCCCGGATGGAGGGGGGAAAGGTGCCGAGCTGGAGAGGAAAACGGGGGAGAGAGAGAGAGGGAGAGGGAAAGGCCGGGGAGAGAGAGAGACAATAGGTGCAGGAGGAGGCATTCGGCCCTTCAAGCCAGCGCCGCCATTCAGTGATCATGGCGGATCATTCTCAATCAGTACCCCGTTCCTGCCTTCTCCCCATACCCCCTGACTCCACTATCCTTAAGAGCTCTATCTAGCTCTCTCTTGAATGCTTTCAGAGAATTGGCCTCCACTGCCTTCTGAGGCAGAGAATTCCACAGATTCTCAACTCTCTGTCTGAAAAAGTTTTTCCTCATCTCCGTTCTAAATGGCCTACTCTTATTCTTAAACTGTGTGGCCCCTGGTTCTGGACTCCCCCGACATCGGGAACATGTTTCCTGCCTCTAACGTGTCCGACCAAGAGAGTGAGAGAGAGAGAGAGCGGGGAAGGCCGGGGAGAGAGAGTCACTGTGCGTGAGGGAGCGGGAGAGAGGTCAGAAACATCAACTGGGTCCCCCTCCGGAGAAAGGCGGAGGAGAGAACTGCAGATGCCGGTTTAAACCGAAGGTGGACACAAAATGCTGGAGTAACTCAGCGGGACAGGCAGCATCTCTGGAGAGAAGGAATGGGCGACGTTTCGGATCGAGAACCTTCTTGAGGAATGGGCGACATTTCAGGTTGAGAACCTCTTGAGGAACGGGTGACGTTTCGGGTCAAGACTGTCTCAGAAATGGGCGACGTTTCGGGTCGAGCCCCTTCGGGTCTCGACCCGAGACGTCACCCATTCCTTCTCTCCGAGATGCTGCCTGACCCGTTGAGTTACTCCGCCATTTTGGTTTAGTTTAGAGATACAGCGCGGAAACAGGCCCTTTCGGCCACCGGGTCCGCGCCGACCAGCGATCCCCGCACATTAACACTATCCTACACTCACTAGGGACGATTAAAAAAAACACTAGGCCAAGTGGACCCGTTGGGCCCAAACCTCTCCTGCATTGGTATAGCACCCTCTCCTCCCCCTCCCCTCCCCACTTCTCCATCCCCCACTCCATCCCCCTCAACCTCCATTATCCACCTCCCTCCCCTCCTCCTCCTCCCTCCCTCCCTCCCTCCCTCCCTGGGAGATAGATTGAAACTTTAAAATGTGAATAACTTAAAAATATAACACCGATTTCAATAAAATGACTTGCTTTACCATTAAAGAGATGACGGTGAGTAAGGTGGGCCTAAAATGGTCGCGCTATCGTGTACAGTTTCGGCTGTAGTTCAGGATCAAACAAACAAACAAACGAGAGTTTTAGTGTATAGATAAAAACCAAGCCAATTAACCCACAAACCTGTACGTCTTTGGAGTGTGGGAGGAAACAGCGAAGATCTCGGAGAAAACCCACGCAGGTCACGGGGAGAACGTACAGGCAGCGCCCGTAGTCGGGATCGAACCCGTGTCTCGAGGCAGCGGCTCTCCCGCCTTGTTTTGCGTCTGCCCTGGGGGAGGGAAAGGTTTAGCTACGTCCGAACAATGTCCGGGCCGCTCCCACGTACTGCTGCATCGCGGATTGAAAGAGGAGAAGGCACAAGGTGGGAGTGGACTCATCCCGGCACAGGCAGGTTGGCAGGCAGGGGTGTCGGTGGCGTGTAGGCCTGGGTAGGCCCGGTCTCTCTCCGGCCTGTGGTGCGGGAGGGAGGCAGCCTCCAGGGTAGAGTCCACAGCAGGCCGCATCGCCGGAGCTGCCCTCAGCCGGTGGGGAGGGGAGGGGAGGGTGGAAGAGAGAGCTTCATGCCATCCCTCAAACGGTGACTGAGGTAAGATTCTTCTTTTTTTTTTGTCGTTTCTTTTTATGTTCTTTTTTTTTTGTCGTTTCTTTTTATGTCGTAAACAAAGTTTCTTTCTCCAGAAAATGGAAATAAAACCCCCAAAAATCAAAAGTCTGGTGGACAGACGACACTTTCCAGAGGGCACACAGACCGCTGACTACAGATTGTGGATCGGTCTCAGCGAAGACATCATCTCCTTCTTTACCCCAACGGTCTTCGGCTCCTCAGGTCTCCGTACCGTAGATTGTATCTCTAATGCTACATAATTGGAATAAATGAATCGTAACATATTTTCTTCTGGAAGTGTCTATAATATGCTCCCGTGAAGAAAGCTACTGGTATGATGGCGTTAAACCATTTGTAAAAGAAGTCTCGTCCAAGTCATTAAGGCTAGTACTAAATCTAGGATCAGGTACAATCACAAAAGGTGGCTATCTACAGTTGTTCAATTTGTCTATTATTGGAACTCATCTGCCAGGTAGAACTACAGGGGGGGGAGGAGGTGGGGAGAGGGAGGGAGTGGAGGGAGGAGGTGAGGAGAGGGTGGGGAGAGGGAGGGAGGAGGTGGAGAAGGGGAGGGGGTGGAGAGAGAGGGAGGGAGGGGGTGGGGAGAGGGAGGGAGGGGGGTGGAGAGAGGGAGGGAGGGGGTAGGGAGAGGGAGGGAGGGGGTGGAGAGAGGGATGGAGGGGGTGGAGAGAGGGAGGGAGGGTGTGGAGAGAGGGATGGAGGGTGTGGAGAGAGGGAGAGAGGGAGGGAGGGGGTAGGGAGAGGGAGGGAGGGGCTGTTGGAGGGAGAGGGAGGGAGGGGGTAGGGAGCTGGAGGGAAAGGGAGGGGGTGGGGAGAGGGAGGGAGGGGGTAGGGAGAGGGAGGGAGGGGCTGTTGGAGGGAGAGGGAGGGAGGGAGGGAGGGGGGTAGGGAGCTGGAGGGAGAGGGAGGGGGTGGGGAGAGGGAGGGAAGGGGTAGGGAGAGGGTGGAGAGAGGGAGGGAGGGGGGAGGGAGAGGAGGTGGGGAGGGAGTGATGAGAAGGGGCATCTCCTGTTAATGGCTGGCAGGCAGCAGGCTCTGCCTCTGGGCATGCTCAATGATGGCGGTGTAGCTGAAGTAATACTGGTCGGGGGTCTGAATGCTGAAGGCTCGCTGCGTTCTCATGCGTCGCACTGTCTGGTAGACGTTCAGAGTGCCCACATCGTCCAGCTGAGAGAGGCAGATATCCAAGGTGCAGAGGGTGCCTGGAACAGGGGAGGGTCAGCGTTAGTTATAAACCAGCATCTGCATTCCATACAGTCACAGGGTGGAAATTCGGCCCAACTTGTCCACACCGGCAAACAAGTCCCAGCTACACGAGCCCCATTCGCTCTTGCTCCTCCTCCCCCCATTCGTAATGAGGACAGAATCCCCCTCGTGCTCTCCTTCCACCCCACCAGCCAGCGGATCCAACAAATCATCCGCCAACATTTCCGTCACCTACAACAGGACCCCACCACTGGCCATATCTTCCCATCCCCTCCCCTTTCTGCGTTCCGCAGAGACCGTTCCCTCCGTAACTCCCTGGTCCACTCGTCCCTTCCTACCTAAACCACCCATCCCCGGGCACTTTCCCCTGCAACCGCACGAGATGCAACACCTGTCCCTTTACCTCCCCCCTCAACTCCATCCAAGGACCCAAACAGTCTTTCCGGGTGAGACAGAGGTCCACCTGCACCTCCTCCAACCTCATCTATTGCATCCGCTGCTCCAGATGTAAACTTCTTTACATCGGCGAAACCAAACGCAGGCTCGGCGATCGCTTCGCTCAACACCTGCGCTCAGTCCGCGTTAACCAACCTGATCTCCCGGTGGCTGAGCACTTCAACTCCCTCTCCCATTCCCAGTCTGACCTTTCTGTCATGGGCCTCCTCCAGTGCCATAGTGAGGCCCACCAGAAATTGGAGGAACTGCACCTCATATTTCGCCTGGGCAGCTTGCAGCCCAGTGGTATGAACATCAACTTCTCCAACTTTAGATAGTTCCTCTGTCCCTCTCTTCCCCTCCCCCTTCCCAGATCTCCCTCTATCTTCCTGTCTCCACCTATATCCTTCCTTTGTCCCGCCCCCCTGACATCAGTCTGAAGATGGGTCTCGACCCGAAACGTCACCCATTCCTTCTCTCCTGAGATGCAGCCTGACCCGCTGAGTTACCCCAGCATTTTGTGTCTACCTTTGATTGTAACCAGCATCTGCAGTTTTTTTCCTATCCATAGTTAGTTTGTTACATGTACAGCAAAAAGCTTTTTTGCCGCGTGCTACCCAGTCAGCGGAGAAACTGTACGTGATCACTTGAGCAAGGGGGTGGCGCGGCGGTAGAGTTGCTGCCTCACAGCGCCAGAGACCTGGGTTTGATCCTGGCTGGCTGGCTGTACAGAGTTTGTACACTCTCCCTGTGACCCCGTGGGGTTTCGCCAGGTGCTCCGGACTCCCCCCACACTCCAAACAGGTGCGGATTTGTAGGCTAATTGGCTTCAGTAAAATAGGAATTGTCCTTAGCGTGTGCAGGTTAGTGCTCGTGATGGCTTGTTGGCACAGACTCGGTGGGCCGAGTGGCCTGTTTTTGCGCTGTATCTCTAAGGGGAGGGGGCGGGACAGAGATAGAATGTAGTAGGAGACAGTAAGACTGGTGGGAGAACTGGGAATGGGGAGGGGATGGGGAGAGAGGGAAAGCAAGGGCTATTTGAAGTAAGAGAAGTCAATGTTCATACCGCTGGGGTGTAGGCTACCCAAGCGAAATATGAGGTGCTGTTCCTCCAATTTACGCTGGGCCTCACTCTGATAATGGAGGAGGCCCAGGACAGAACGGTCAGACTGGGAGTGGGAGGGGGAGTTAAAGTGCTGAGCCACCGGGAGATCAGGTTGGTTAAGGCGGACTGAGCGAAGGTGTAAACATGCACAATGTCAACTTCAAGATTCAAGATAGCTTTATTTGTCATCCAATATTGGACGAAATTCAGTCACCCACAGTCCAACAATAAAAGCATTAAATAGGCATTAAGCATTAAATAGGCATTAAGCATTAAATAGGCATTAAAGCATTAAATAGGCATTAAAGCATTAAATAGGCATTAAAGCATTAAATAGGCTTTAGAGACAAAGTGCAGAACAGGCCCTTCGGCCCACCGAGTTCGTGCCAACCAGAGATCGACCTACCTACACACACCAGGGGTAATTGTACAGCTTACCGAAGCCAATAAATCTACAAACCTGCACGTCTTTGGAGTGTGGGAGGAAACCTGAGCACCCGGGGAAAACCCACACGGTCACATTGAGAGCGTGCAAACTCCATTCAGACAGCATCTGTAGTCAGGATGGAACCCGGGTCTCTGGCGCTGTGAGGCAGCAGCTCTACCCGCTGCGCCACTGTGCGGTCACATTGATTCTTGTACAGTGTCATCCAGTCAGCGGAAAGTCTGTACATGATTACAATCCAGCCGTCCAGTGCACAGATACATAATAAAGATATGTAATAAAGGCGAGACCAAACGCAGGCTCGGCGATCGTTTCACTCAACACCTTCGCTCAGTCCGCCTTAACCAACCTGATCTCCCGGTGGCTCAGCACTTCGACTCCCCCTCCCACTCCCAGTCTGACCTTTCTGTCCTGGGCCTCCTCCATTGTCAGAGCGCAAATTGGAGGAACAGCACCTGATATTTCGCTTGGGTAGCTCACACCCCAGCGGTATGAACATTGACTTCTCTAACTTCAAATAGCCCTTGCTTTCCCTCTCTCTCCATCCCCTCCCCCTTCCCAGTTCTCCCACCAGTCTTACTGTCTCCGACTACATTCTATCTCTGTCCCGCCCCCTCCCCTGACATCAGTCTGAAGAAGGGTCTCGACCCGAAACGTCACCCATTCCTTCTCTCCTGAGATGCTGCCTGACCCGCTGAGTTACTCCAGCATTTTGTGTCTACCTTCCATTTAAACCAGCATCTACAGTTCTTTCCTACACGTAATAAAGGGAATATCATTTAGTGCATGTAGGATTATTAATATATTAAATTCTTATTTATTATCTATGTGTACTTTGTTTACGGGCCTGTTGTGCTGCTGCAAGGAAGAATTTCAATGTTCTGTTGTGTGGGAGTCTGAAAACCATGACCTCCAGCGTAAAGAAAAGCTATTTCTCATCAAACACCACGATCAAACACTAATTAAACCTCAAACTACAAACGGACTCAGTTGCACACGGGACTTTGGGCTTTTGATTTGATTTTGCACCAATAACGTTTTTTAAATTTACTGAACTGTTGATTTGTTTGTACACTGGCCCCATCCCCGAACTCTACCTCCGCTACATCGACGACTGCATTGTTGCTTCCTCTTGTACCCACGCAGAACTCACTGACTTCATACACTTCATCTCCAATTTCCATCCTGCCCTTAAATATACCTGGACTATCTCCGACATCGCCCTCCCGTTTCTGGACCTCACCATCTCCATCACAGGAGACAGACTAGTGACGGACATTTACTATAAACCCACTGACTCGCACAGCTATCTGGACTACACTTCTTCCCACCCGGTCTCCTGCAAAAAGTCTATCCCCTACTCCCAATTCTTCCGTCTACGCTGCATCTGCGCCCGGGATGAGGTGTTTCACACTAGGGCATCAGATATGTCCTCGTTCTTCAGAAAACGGGGCTTCCCCTCCTCCATTATAGATGAGGCTCTCACTAGGGTCTCTTCTACATCCCGCAGCTCCGCTCTTGCTCCCCCTCCCCCCACTCGCAACAAGGACAGAATCCCCCTCGTTCTCACCTTCCACCCCACCAGCCAGCGGATCCAACATATCATCCACCAACATTTCCGTCACCTCCAACGGGACCCCACTACTGGCCATATCTTCCCATCCCCTCCCTTTCTGCGTTCCGCAGAGACCGTTCCCTCCGTAACTCCCTGGTCCACTCGTCCCTTCCTACCCAAACCACCCCAACCCCGGGCACTTTCCCCTGCAACCGCAGGAAATGCAACACCTGTCCCTTTACCTCCCCCCTCAACTCCATCCAAGGACCCAAACAGTCTTTCCAGGTGAGACAGAGGTTCACCTGTACCTCCTCCAACCTCATCTATTGCATCCGCTGCTCTAGATGTCAACTTATTTACATCGGTGAAACCAAGCGCAGGCTCGGCGATCGCTTCGCTGAACACCTGCGCTCGGTCCGCATTGACCAAACTGATCTCCCGGTGGCCGAGCACTTCAACTCCCCCTCCCATTCCCAGTCTGACCTTTCTGTCATGGGCCTCCTTCAGTGCCATAGTGAGGCCCACCGGAAATTGGGGGAGCAGCACCTCATATTTCGCCTGGGCAGTTTGCAGCCCAGTGGTATGAACATCGACTTCTCCAACTTTAGATAGTTCCTCTGTCCCTCTCTTCCCCTCCTCCTTCCCAAATCTCCCTCTATCTTCCTGTCTCCACCTATATCCTTCCTTTGTCCCGCCCCCCTGACATCAGTCTGAAGAAGGGTCTCGACCCGAAACGTCACCCATTCCTTCTCTCCTGAGATGCTGCCTGACCTGCTGAGTTACTCCAGCATTTTGTGAATAAATCGATTTGTACCAGCATCTGCAGTTATTTTCTTATACTGTTTGTATTATGTTGTTTACTGAGTATTGTGTTAACACACCTGTTGTGAATTTGCTGCAAATAAGAATTTCATGGGTGAATTTTAGCACAGAACCAAGCACCAGACCCCCCAACACTTGATTTTACAAATTCATAATTTTCATGTCCAAAATTCAGAATTTTACATTAAAAATTCACAATATGGTGCGTAATGCAACTTTTCAGCAAAAAAAAAGTATGCACGCCAAATGCACTACATTCATGAGTGAAAAACGACTGTTATTTCCAACAGTCTGTAGTTCTTGGACTACATGTACAATGTCAGGCCTATCATGAGTATATTAGACAATAGACAATAGGTGCAGGAGTAGGCCATTCAGCCCTTCGAGCCAGCACCACCATTCAATGTGATCATGGCTGATCATTCTCAATCAGTACCCCGTTCCTGCCTTCTCCCCATACCCCCTGACTCCGCTCTCCTTAAGAGTTCTATCTAGCTCTCTCTTGAATGCATTCAGAGACTTGGCCTCCACTGCCTCCTGAGGCAGTGAATTCCACAGATTTACAACTCTCTGACTGAAAAAGTTTTTCCTCATCTCCGTTCGAAATGGCCTACCCCTTATTCTTAAACTGTGGCCCCTTGTTCTGGACTCCCCCAACATTGGGAACATGTTTCCTGCCTCTAACGTGTCCAACCCCTTAATAATCTTATATGTTTCGATAAGATCCCCTCTCATCCTTGTAAATTCAGGTGTATACAAGCCTAGCCGCTCCAGTCTTTCAACATACGACAGTCCCGCCATTCCTGGAATTAACCTAGTAAACCTACGCTGCACGCCCTCAATAGCAAGAATATCCTTCCTCAAATTTGGAGACCAAAACTGCACACAGTACTCCAGGTGCGGTCTCACTAGGGCCCTGTACAACTGCAGAAGGACATCTTTGCTCCCATACTCAACTCCTCTTGTTATGAAGGCCAACATTCCATTCTGCTATTTATAGAAAGGTTATTACACAGAGACACCTTTTGCAACACAAAGACGATTGTCACGATGATTGGGTCTCCGGTTGTCGGTAGCTTGACATCGACTAGGTGATAGGTTGTTGTAGCTTGTCGTAGACATTGTCGTGGGGTGGGGGGTCCAGTCACCGTTTTTTCGGCGACCTGCTATGACTATGACAGTCGCCTAAACAATCGCCTAAGTGGGGCAGGCCCTTAACTCAGTGGGTCGGGCAGCATCTGTGGAGATCGTGGCCCGGTGACTCTGTCCTGATCGCTGAGAGGTGGCGCTATTGAGCCATGTATTCATGTAGTGACATGTATTCAGGCTGCCACCCAGTGGCAGGTGAGGGTAGTGCCGTAGAAAAGTCTTTCCAACTATAAAGTTCAGTTTGTCCCAATGTCGTCACACAGCGCGGAAACAGGCCCTTCAGCCCACCGAGTCTGTGCCGACCATCAGCCACCCATTCACGGTAATTCTGCACTAATCTCATTACTAGGTTAATTCCCGGAATGGCGGGACTATCATATGTTGAAAGACTGGAGCGACTAGGCTTGTATACACAGGAATTTAGAAGGATGAGAGGAGATCTTATCGAAACGAATACGATTATTAAAGGGTTGGACATGTTAGAGGCAGGAAACATGTTCCCAATGTTGGGGGAGTCCAGAACCAGGGGCCACAGTTTAAGAATAAGGGGTAGGCCATTTAGAACGGAGATGAGGAAAAACTTTTTCAGTCACAGAGTTGTGAATCTGTGGAATTCTCTGCCTCAGAAGGCAGTGGAGGCCAATTCTCTGAATGCATTGAAGAGAGAGCTAGATAGAGCTCTTAAGGATAGCGGAGTCAGGGGGTATGGGGAGAAGGCAGGAACGGGGTACTGATTGAGAATGATCAGCCATGATCACATTGAATGGCGGTGCTGGCTCGAAGGGCCTCCTCCTGCACCTATTATCTATTGTTCCCACACTCCCATTCACTCCCCGCCATTTTGCCAATCACACACGCTCGCCAATTTGCAGTGGCCAATTCACTTACCAACCTAAACTTTACTTGCCTCTTCCCACCCAAACCACCCCCTCCCCAGGTACTTTCCCCTGCAACCGCAGGACATGCAACACCTGTCCGATCTACTGTAATTGCGTTTGACTTGATTGTATTCATGTCTGGTATTATCTAGTCTGATTGAATAGCACGTGACAATAATAAACTTAAATCTCAACCACACATGGGCCAGTTCTAGAAAGAACGGTGGATTTCCCATTTTAAAGTACATTGCTAAAACACGAGTTTTTACGATAAAAACTGTTAATAAACAATAATAAACTGACTAGAAGGGTCTAGTCCCAAAATGTCACCTATCCATTCTCTCCAGATATGCTGCCTGACCCGTTGAGTTACTATCATTTTGCGTCTATCTCCGGTGTAAACCGCACGGGCGTCACGGTGGCGCAGCGGTAGAGTTGCTGCCTTACAGCGAATGCAGCGCCGGAGACCCGGGTTCGATTCAGACTACGGGTGCTGTCCGTACGGAGTTTGTACGTTCTCCCCGTGACCTGCGTGGGTTTTCTCCGAGATCTTCGGTTTCCTCCCACACTCCAAAGACGGACAGTTTGTAGGTTAATTGGCTTGGTAAAATGAAAAAGTTGTCCCTAGTGGGTGTAGGATAGTGTTAATGTGCGGGGATCGCTGGTCGGCGCGGACCCGGTGGGCCGAAGGGCCTGTTCCCGCGCTGTATCTCTAAACTAAACTAAACTAAACTACAACTAAACCAGCATCTTAACAAAGAAGTGCGGATGCTTGTTAATACACAAAAGGACACAGTCAGCTAGATCTCCCTGGAACCCGTGTGATCTAACCTTCCAGAGCAGCCTGCCATGTGGAACCTTATCAAATGTCTTGCTGAAGTCCACGGGGACATCTACGGCTTTGCACCTCATCAACCTTTTTAGTTACTTCTTCAAAAAGCTCAATCAGTTTCGTGAGAGAAGATCTCCCACTTACAAAACAATGCCAACTATCACTAATGCCCTAATTACCCCCTGTATGTCCAAAT